>NW_007732165.1:79114-104531 GCF_000696425.1 Galeopterus variegatus
TCCTCTCGTTTTTCTACATGACTGCACAGTGCCTGAACTACATTTTACTGATCTGAATCAATGTACCACCCACTTAAAGTATTATAAATTTGATCCAGAAAATGTTATTTTTCCAAGGGGGGTTTATTTCAAAATTATAAAGATTTATATATTATATTTTACTATACATAATAAGCAATTTTTAGCTTAAAGTAAAAAGTTTCACATTTAGTTTTTTATTAAAAAGGTGTCTTAAAAATGTAGATATTTTTTAAAAGCCAAAAAAGCTGAATATATCTTGCAGTACAGGTTTATCCCTTAAACATTCACATTTCAAAAACTGTTGTGAAAAGATTAAATAAACTGGCTAAAAATAATTTACAATTGTTAACAATTAAAATCTGCTTATCTTTGGAAGAGCATATTAACGACACATAGTGAACTACAGTTATAAGCATTTAACAATTTAATCAAACATGTAGTTTTCACCAGTATACAAAATGGTCTCAAACTGTCACTGCAGTTGTTTTGGGGTGATTATTATATCAGGAAAAGTATACTTCACCCAAAATAAGAGTATCAACATTCAAATGTTCTTTTCCACGAGTTTCTGATTTTCAGCTTAGGACAGAAGAACAGCATTTAATGACTGCATCCCTGGTAAAAAAAAAAAANCATCACTTAAAATCAAAAACTGAGACCTGGAAATATTTCACTAATTTTTAAAATGGTATTTGTCTTAGGAAACCTTTATCAGCACATACACAGATCTTAATAAGAAGAAATAACTTTAAATACTGAAAATTACCTAACAAAAGAATTAATGAACTGGATTTTACTTATTTATTTTTTTCCTTTTTGTCTTTTTTACTGACCAGTAACAGGATCGCAACCCTCGGTGTCGCGCCCGTACCAGGGACTGGCAACAGGATCGCAACCCTCGGTGTAGCGCCCACACCGCGCTCAACCAGTGAGCAGGAACCGGTCTCCACATGGGATCCGAACCCTCGGCGGGAGCGCCGCCACACTCCCAAGTGGCACACTCTCCAGCGCGCCACCGGGCCGGCCCAATGAACTGGATTTTAAAAGCAAATGTTTATAATCACATCCTAGAAATGCCAAAAAAATTTAATGTGATAAACCTCATTCACATTTTCTTCCAAAACTGTATATTTAAACTATTATTTAATACTTCTGTTCATTTAAAAAAATCTTTTATGTAGACTGTTAAAAATACCCACTCAAAAAATTTGAGATTTATGGGCAAATTCTGTACACCACTTGTTTCTCTCAAGTGCAGGGCCCTGAACTCCTAGGCGAGAGAGGCTGGTCATCTCCAGAAGCCCTGCCATCTCTGCGGAGCCTCAATGTGTGCGGCAGTGGAATATCATGTCCAGGTAACCTTTCCTCCTCGCTAAGAAACCTCAGGAGGTCTCCTGGGTGAAGCTCTAGGGTGTGGTAAGTGAGCTGTGCAAAGCCGTTCTTCAGCTTTCTCACCTGAAGTTGACCCTATTTTGCTTTTTCTCCTTGTAAGTACTCATCAAAAAGAATCATCCATTTGAAATGGAATAAAAAAATTTCTACCAATTTCCTTCACTGTTCATATTTGGCATACAATTTTGCTGGTTTTCTTAATGTACAACACATCTACAGATTTCACAAAAAGGCAAAGCCAAGCCTCACCAGAATCTTTTTCTGAATCGACCAGGTTTAGATTGGAATTAGTTCTGGCTTTTTCTGCCACAACTAAATTAATACAGTTCTCTGGAAAATATACAAAAATGAGTTATCTCTTGACATACAACTAAAATGCTTCTGCCGGCTAAAAACAAACGTTCATGTATCACACCTCATTTTCTCAGGATTTTCCTTTTTTAAAAAAAGTAAAATTTGTTTTACTGGAGTCCCTATATCCTATTTGCTGAACATTTATAGCCACACAAAAGGGTCTAGAATCTCTTGTCAAAACTCCCTAACTGCACACATTCACGTGGTGGGTAAGGAGAGAGTAAAAAGCCTGACCTATCAGCTATACATACTCAAATGTTCACATACAGATACTCTACATGGCAAGATTCTATTCATCTCATTTAAATAGTAATTAATTTCCTTCTAGTAAGAAAGTCAAAGTTAACCAAAAAAGGCCTTAAATAATATTTTAATGTAAAAATTATTTAAATTCACGTATTTGTGTAAAGACAATTAAAAGACCAGAAACAAGATGGAATTCAGACAGGCTCACCTTGCATACGGGATGTATGACAGACTATACCTGCAAGAAAAATTCAAGTATGTTGAAATTTAATCTAAATAATGATTTTCTTTATGCCAAATGGACACATCTAACACCATAATAAATACAGCAGCATAATACGGTACAGCGGTTCTCAACGTGAGGCCCAGACCAGTGACAACAGCATCACCTAGGAACTTGTTAAAAATGCAAATTGTGAGCCCTACCCTAGACCTCCTGAATCACAAGGCTGTTTTAACAAGTAATCTGTGTTTTAACAAACTCTCTAGGTGATTCTGCTGCCTGCTAAAGTTTGAGCTTCTTATAATATAAAAACAGTACCCTCTTATTTTTTTTAACAGAAACTGTAAAATAATTGAGAATAAATTATATTCTCTTTTAGGGATAAATCAATTAAGTATAGATTAGGCAATAAAAGGCAAAATAATAGAGACAATAACTAAGACATTCAATTTAAATGTCTTCACATTTCAATGATAAAGAGTACAATAACATCGGACAGTTAATCTGAAGAATGTAGAGAACTAAATTAGCATTCGTTGATGTTACATCTATTAGTGGAAATGCAGGAACAGGGCCAAAGAGAGACTCATCCCGGGTCTGGTAACATCAAACAGGAGAGATTTAAACAGCAAAATCAGGAAGGGGTTTGCAGACTAACACGACGAGGCTCGAAAGAACAAGGAAAAGCACCTCCTATTATCTAACACAGATGCGCACAGGGAGGCTGCAGGGCGCACACCCACGGCCTCCTGTGCAGGTGCACTAGATGCAGTGCAAGACTCAGAAGGCTGCAGGAAGGAGTGGAGTCTGGTGAGGAAGAAAGGCAAAAGTGAATATTTGAAAAGAGGGAAAGGAAACTTCCAGTAGGGGAAGGCCAGGAAAGTAGGCCTTAACAAGTATTTAATCACTGCTGAGGACATCTCCAGCTATCCCGTGCCACAGAGTCAACGTCAGAATGAATCCCACCCAGTAACTGTCCAGCAATAGAGTGCAGAACACGTGGTGACCTGATCTTCCCTTGCGCTCCTCCTGTGATTTGGCCTCGCTTTTATGGGTTCGTAGGGCATTACCTCTGTTTATCATTTCTTTCACATGTTGGAAAAGGACTGAATGCATCACTGTATAACTCTGTAGGCACAGCACCCCACCCCAGCACTGAAGTAACCCCTCCACAGCTCTCCTGAAGGCACCAAGACCCACTGCAGGTCCAAGAGGACTTACCCCAGACCTCAGCTCATCTGACCTCACGGGAAGGTCTGGCTGCAAGGCGTGTGCTTCAAATCACCAGACTAAATGCAATGATGTTGCTAGGGCTTTGCAGGTTCCAAACAAAATGCTTATCACATCTCAGGCAATTTTAACTTTTTAAATAGTACAGGGAAAGACTTACCAGGTCATAGACAAAAACTGCAATATGCAGAATAATACGGCCAGTCCCTTCTTATGCCACTAACAACAGCAAAAACAGGGAAATGAGTTTAAAACTTAAAAAATATTTTTCACAAGTTCAATTCTTCCCCTTCAAAAATGTAGATAATAGCTCCATTTATTTTCTGTGTTAAATTTTAGTCTGAAAAATTTAAGATACTTGATCTCAAACTTAAATATCCATAGAAATTTACATTTCTAAAACTGTCTATATCCACATCCCAGTACCAGCCAGTCACCAAAAAATAAATACATAAAGCTATCTGTATCCATTAATTAAAATTCTGCAACATATATGACATTAAATACATGTTACTGAAACAACTGTGCATAAGCTGAAAATACCAAACTCTTAAGAGTTAGGTCTTTAAGGTCATCGTTAACTTTTTTAGCATCAACATTTAAAACGCTGCATAGTTAGATCTGTATCTCACAAAGGATTCATTTCACTCACTCCCACTTGCTCCTTTTCTTGAATTATTTTTTAAAGGAATACTGTATTGTGTTGTGATCTTCTGGAATAACATCAACAGTTTCCATGGTTGTTTTAAAATGATCTATTTTAAGAATTCCTAGTCCATTGTTACTTTTATTTACTTCTTTATTTTTAATCAATTGTCTGTAAATAAACAAGCTGCTAGACCATTCCAAAACCAGAAATCAATGTTCCATGGGGATGTGCAAAAATTATGTAAGAACATTCTTTTAAGTTATCATTGAGAAATGAGGTCTAAGTGAATCTCATATAACTAAAGTTCAGTCCTTACATAATCAAAATAAAAAATGACACCAGAACATTTTTGATACAATATTTCTAAAATGTATTATACACCGCCCTTCTCTAAAATGTGTAGTTTTCCTGATGGCTCAAAAACTGCCTCAAATCCTTTTGGGGAGTGGGCAGGGTACAATAATTAAATATACTTTAAAATGAGGAGCATCAATAACTCCACTGAATTGTAATAAGGTAACTACTTCTCCTTTTGCATAAGTGCTATGAGACTGATTTTGGTTGTTCTGTCTCTTCCGTGTTGGCTGCTCTGTCATCTGCCCTCCCTCCTGCCAGCTGCGCCCTCCCTGACCTTGAGGCTCGGCACAGCCCCAGCAGCTCACACAGCAGACAGAGAACACAGACCTGAGCAAATGCCATCTACATACAGGGCGCTGAGGAGGAGTCAGCCCAACCTACCGTGGTAAGCATGTGCCCACGCGTGCCAATTAACTACCTCTGTCTCTGTGGTACAGAGTAGAATCTATTGCATATCCAGCCACTGACTGGATGTCACCATGTCAAATTTTAGGGACACCTAATCTCTGGAGGGTTTTAAGAAAACAGACTTGGAGCTATTTTGAGATGACAGTGTGATGACACATCACCTGGTGAGGGGACACACAATTATCAGAAAGCCAACACGACTACTACAACTTACCCAAAGAGCAGCACACAGGGTAAACACGAAACACAGCTGCAGAGAAGGAAAGCGTAAATTACAAATTTTAGATCCTTTAAAAAACCTGATTAAAATGCATAAACTATTCTGCATTTGTTTGCATAGATAATATACCTTAGAACAGAAATAATGAGACAGCTGACTCTAGTTTTACTTACATATTCCATGAGTATTATTTTAACATCTGTGACTGCAATATTCCTGGCAAAATGAATGCACCTAACGAATAATCTGCTGATAAAGTAAACTGAATATATGAGGAATGTTTTAGAGTAACAAAAAGCTGTTCTTATGAATGCTTATGTTAATGTTTAGTAACAGGATATTGCCAACACATCAATTAGTACAGCTGCTAATAACAGTAAATTCTATTTCACTCAGCTTTATATAACTATTCTACTATAACAATTTTTCATACAGAAATACTATATTATCATTCCATATCCCTATGAAAGCAACTCCAACTGTCCCCTAACCTGTGTCCCCAAAGCAGGCCCTGGAGTGAACATGAACGGGAGGAGTCCAGCTCTGATGCCTGTCACCTGAGTGTCCTTGGTCAAGTTAGTTAATATGTCTAGACTTCAGTTTTCTTCTCTTTAAAAGGAGAGTGTCTACCTACCCACTCTCAAGAGCTGCTGTAATGAATAACTGAGAATGCGTCTGTAACGCGGCAAGTTGGACGCTGGCACAAGGAAGGTGCTCCGTAGATGGCAGCACCTCCTCACTGCCACCATGGGCAGGATCTATGTAAGCAGCAAATCAGACCATGCCAGGTGTTCAACGGGCAACAGTGACTCAAGTCCTCACCAAAGTTATCCCACAAAAGTAATTAATGGTTCCTTTTGGGAAATATTTTATATTTCCAAATGTTCCGACATTCTCTTGACTTCATGTTTGTTTGTGTTATGTTATAGTATGTTACTAAAAAGGTTAAGTGATAAAGTGCCAAAATATCTTAAATAAAACAAATCTAAATAAATCTTAAGTGAAATATAAACTTCTTGTCATCTAACAGTGTAAGATAATTTCTTAGTAATCTAGGTAAAATTAAACGTTAGCATACATGTTGATGTACATGCTAATGTAGGAAATTGAAAATGACTGGAAGAGTTATAAAAATGGTAATAAAATATGAAGTTGAATAAAGTCATAAAAATAAAAAATTGAGCTAGAAAATTAGTTTTTTTCTCTGGTGAGGAGAGATGGGAGACTGTCGGGCAGATTACAGTTAAAAAAACTTTTACTTATAAATTAACACAGATTACTTATGTTTGAAAAACTAATGTTAACAGTTAAAAGTAAAAACTAATCAGCTAAAGTTGATATTTAAGTTCTTTAAATATCATAAATCCTTTAAGGCAAAAGAAATCTGCAAAAGACCCAGAACAAGTGAGTTAGGAACCAGAGGCACAGAAGAGAGGGACTTGGTCAGCTAAATACCCACAATGCATGACAACAACCCCCACTTCCACCTAGCTCCAGGTAAAAAGAACACTTAACTGAAGTGTGACGATGTGATAGTCACATACAGAACTCACCAAGCAATGGACAGCACAGCAAAAGGTACTGTTATAAGAGCCATACTGTTAGAATTATTAGTCAAGTGGACAAACAGAGAAGGGACAAAGCCAGATGACAAATAATGCCAGTTCTCCCTGAGAAGATTCAAATGGACTCAGAAGTAACCTGTCTTCTATCCCTACCCTCCAAAGGATGCAAATCACGATCCATTAAGAAACAGTCTATAGTACAGGGCTTAAAAATAAAAACACATCCAGCTCCAGTTTTCATTTTCAATACACACAGCTACAACCTTAGATATATGCAACAGAGAGCAGGCCTTACCCAGCCAATAATTTTAGATAATACTCTATAATTCAAACGCTTTAACCACACAGCCTTAAGGATATAATTATTATATTCAACAAGAGAAATAAAACAATAGTACCTACGTAAAAGCAGGCAATTATTCATAAATTAATGATGAAAAAACATTTCAATAAAAGTTTTTTAAAAATTATCATCATTTACTTACAAGCATAATAATTGTTGCAAACAATCTTGTTGTTTCAAACATCTTTTTCAGTTGCTTCATGGGTCCCATTAGAAAGCATGTACTATTTGAAACAAATAAAATACCTCAGAGATGGGTCTACTAATTCGTCTCGCTATGCAAAAATAAACTGCTTTTAAAAAAAGAAATCCTATATTAGTTTATTTAATAAAGCTCACTAAATCTGTTTTATTTTTTCCTTTACTTTAAAAGGAAACTTCACAACTATTCCAACAGATATGCTATAGCTTGAATGTATCCCCTCCAAAATTCAGCGGTTATCAATGTGATAGTATTAAGTGGTGGGGCCTTGAACAGGGGATTAGGCCATGAGGGCTCACACGGAGGCTGCTCCTCCACTCGTCTGCCACATGAGGACACAGCCTTCCTCCCCTCTGGAGATGCAGCCCTCACCAGACACCAAACCTGCCAGCACCTTGATCTTGGACTTCCCGGCCCCCGAAGAAAAATGAATTTCTGTTCTTTATAAATTACACCAGTCTGTGGAATTCTGCTATAGCAGCACAAAACAGACTAAGACAATCAACATACCCAAAGATGCATCAAAGATTCTCAAAAAAGGAATCCCTGAACACTCAATCTAAGGTAGCTGCAAGATCACTGCTGCTCCACCCTATCTGAACTCTCTGCACAGCACCAATACCATCTCCCCCACTACAACATAAGCTCCACAGGAGCAAGGACTACAGTGCAGCAGCTGTAAGTCTGGGCACTGGAGCCCACTGTCTGCTGGAAATCCTGCCTTACTCTACTCACTAGGTACATCACAGCGGGCAAGTGACTCACTCTCCCTGTGAGCTCTCCTTACAGCTCCAACTATGGAACGGGGATAGTAAGAGTACCTGCCTCGTAAACTTGTTGTTATAAATATAGAACATTTAGAATAGTCCCTGGCACACAGTAAGTTCCTCCCAAATGTTGGCTATTCTTATCATCAATACTCTATTATTGTAACAGTTTCATATCAGGAGCCAATAAATATTTATTGAATGAATATAAATTTTGTGGCTGAATTCTTCTATACATGTAAAGAGCTACAGAAACATATCCTAATTGGAAAGTGTTTATTAGAAAGGTAAATTTGGTAGTGACAGCAAACATATTTTGAGAAGCCAAAGTTACATACATACCTGGCTAATGCCGCAAGATTTCCAAGGGTATAAAACACTGCAAAAAGCTTTATACCACCAGGAAGCCACAGCAATCCAGTTCCCTAAGTGAAGATATGATAGTTATTTAAAAATAATTTTATGATTTTAATGACTTGAAATATAAATGTGCTACTACAGTACTAATAATTTATTATGTAATAATACGTTTAAATATAAATGTGCTAGTATACAGTCTCTGATTACAAAGCAAAAAAAAATCAGTTAATTTTCAATGTTATAATATGAGTCTTCTGCCTATTTGCATAAGTATATGTAAATGAGTTATAAAAAAACTTTCATTGCACGTCACTAAATCTCACTCTACTTAAATATTCATTTTAAATGGCAAGTTAAAAAAGGCAATAATCATATCTAAATTATTGACCCTCCAACTCTCTTAACCCACACTGATTTTTCTTAAATAAAATTATTTCAACAATCCATAAAACTTCCCAAAATGTTAATTCCTACATCTTTTTATTGATCTCTATCCCTCTATTTCAGGTGACTAAATATGTACCATCAAAACAGTCTAACAAGGATTTAGATAAAGTAGATTGCTTGTTGATACTAAAGGAGATTATTAGTCTAAGTCAAAATAAAAATTTTTAAGCAATACAGTTTTCACTCACAAGGATAGAACAGAAAATGCCACACACAAAGCATATGGCAAACCACTTCAATCTGGTGTTGAAACTAAGGGACGAGGCATCCAGGACCTTAAGAAAGAAAGAAAATTAGAATATGTTCTTAAATCACTATCTGCCAATCGGATTCTCTATATTAATTTAAGGCAAAGTTTTACTTTAACATATACTCTGAACCTTTGTCTTACTTTGCAAATTGCAGTGTCATTTAAGAATATTAAGATTCCATAATTGTTAAAGGAAATATGAACATGGTCTGGGTAGCAGATGATATTGAAGAATAACTGCTAATTTTGCTAAATCTGATAATAGTATTGTTTATGTTTCACAAAAGTCCTTACCTGTTAGGGACAGAAGATGCATATCGATATGGATAAAATGACGGAATGTATGAGATATAAGATGTGAGGACTGAAAAAAAAATAGAGGATGGACAAAACAAGGCAGGCAATCTCTCAACTTCTCTAGGTCTTAGGGTGTATTTGGTTAGGTTCCCCAGATGCAGGGCCTGAGACGAGGACGCTTACGCAGGAGCTGCTCTCAGCAGAAACCTTTAAGGAAGTGAAGAAAGCTGAATACAGAAACGGAAGGAACCAAGAAAGGAACTCTAGTGGTTTAAACTAGATTTCAGCCTTGGCCTGCAGTGTAAACTGCATGCCTCTGGAACCCACCTGCCATCAGCTGGGCATTGGCTATAGGCTGGGGTGGAGAAAAGGTGATGGCACACCTGAGAGTGGGCGGCAGTTGGGTGGGGTGGGTGATGGAGCTTCGCCACCTAATAGAGGGAACCTGGGCAGGCACAAGCTGTGTCTACCACAGGACACACCTGACAATTTCCATTAAAGAAAGTTAATTTACAATCAACTCATGAAAGCTTTGGATATCTCCTCAACCACAGTGAAAACAAATTTTTGAAATAATAGTTTATTTTAGAGCAACAGCATTCTTATATGTCACACAAATTCTAACCAAACTATGTGGGAAAGAAGTAGAAATTACTATCCAGTCTCTATACAATCTGATAACCCAGCATACAGTAACAATTAAGTAAACACATTTAGGTCACTAAGTACACTATTAAAACTTATTTCCCCAGTAAGGCTGAAAAAGTATCAACAACAGCTGTTTCCAAAAACTATAAATATGCAATAAGGATTTATATTCCAAAATGTAAATTTCTAATTTACACTACCATATACACTTAAAAATAAGACTGCATGCTTATGATGTATTTTCAAGAAAAATGAAACAAAAATTGAAAGTTTTATATGCAACAGCTCAAAATACTTTTGTTTACATTCCTTACCTTAACAGATTAATCTGTGAATCCTTATGTAGCATGAAAAGTAGATAAAAAATAACTAAATATTCTGTCAATGTAACATATATCACTTTTTAATACATTAAAAAAATTTTATTTTAATTCACAGACATTCTTGTTTCCAGCAATGTCATCTGTTCATAGCAAAACTGATCACTTGATTTTAAACAAAGAATGAACATGTCTACAAAAACATCTAAATTTCATTCCTTCTGATCAGGAAGAATACAAACCAAGCATACTTTAACTACACAGAACAGAATAAACCCTAAAGACTACACATTACATAGCAAATGATCTAACATTTCATTTAAAAAAAAAAAAGAAAGAAAATATGTTGCCTAGCTCGATTTAGCCATTCCACAGTGTATCTCTCTCTCTTTCTCTCTCTCTCTCAAAAGATCATGTTGTGCATCCTAAATATACACAATTTTTCTTTTTTCTGACCTGTAAGGGGATTGCAACCCTTGGCTCAGTGTTGTCTGCACCACACTCAACCAGTGAGCGCACTGGCCATCCCTATATAAGATCCGAACCCGTGGCCTCAGCGCCCCCTGTGCCGCACTCTCCCGAGTGAGCCACGGGGCCAGCCCCTAAATATATACAATCTTTCATCTGTCAATTAAAATATGGAATATTACACTAATCATGATTCCTAAAGATTAGTGTGAGTCAGCAATGATCTGAGAAGGACTTAACAAGAGGGAAAAGCATCCATTTTTACTTTCTTTTTTTCTTCTTTTACTTTATCAATATATAGTGTAGTTGATTTTCGGGTCCCTTTATCAATTCTTCCTTTTCCTCCCTCGCTCTCCCCTCTCCCCCCCACCATATCTGTTCATCTGTCTTAACAAGTTCAAGGAATTGTAATTGTTGTGTTTTTTTCTACCCCCCTCCCCTTATTTGTTTGCATTTTTACTTTCTTCTACAAGTTTAAATCACCCTATTGTTCATAAGTTCAATGGCTGGTTTTCAATGGCCAGTTTATTTTTCTCTCAGCAACAAAACAGCATGGTTATTTACTTAATAGTACGTCTTTTTCCTTTTATTGCCATCTTCTACATAATGATCTTTAAAATGAAACATTATGACAAATTATTTCCACTTGGAAATATGGAATATTCAATCCGCAAACGACTTCTCCCAAGCCTTGCAAATTGTCTAGGATACAGAACAAATCACGGATTTCCTAACTCCTAATTGGGAAAACTATACATGCTTCAACATAACCCGGCACTGCATTTCCATGCAGGAGACAGAGGAATGCGAAATTTCAGGTCTGCCTGCTACTTTCTTTTCCAACCAACATCGGCAACATTCTCACCAAAACCAGCAACTTTGTTGATCTTTAAATTTAGTCTTAGAAAAAAATACACATTAAAATTGTCACCTCCCCACACCCCCAAAATACTGCCACCAATTATTTTACTTATTTGTTATCAAAGGAAGAGGAAGCAAGGACAAAACACCTCTAGAGCAGGGGCCACTCTCCCCATTCTTAGGTGCTCTCTTCCTGCTGGAATCAACAGCACCACCTACAACTAGGACTTCATTAATTAAAAGAACAACAACAAAAAACTAGTTGGGAAACATAGAGAAAATCATATTCCTAGCAACAAAGACATTAAAGATGAATGAATGGATCCCATGGCACAGCAGAAAATGCTGCTATTTCTACAAGCGATGAAGAAGCTGAGGACCAGATCTGCACTCCACCAGGGGATGGCTGCGGGGACCTGAGCTCCTGGGCTACTGCCATTCAAATAAAGGATACATGGTGTGGCTTGCAATAACAAATAAACTGAATCCAGTATTCCTACCATTCCTTTTTCAAGATGACAGTGGTGTATAAAAAGATAAAGACAAGTAGAAAAGTGAGCAAAAGACACAGGCATCCACAGACCCTCTCAAGTGGGCTGCACACTGCACCCCCTTGGGGTCCTGCTCCGCAGAGCCAGTCCAAGCAGTGCCGCCCACGCCCCACAGCCCCACAGCTCCCCCACCCTGGGGCTCACACATTCCTCATCTCTGTGTCCTTGTGCTCTCCCCGTGACTCTCTCATTCAGGACTCCTGACCACAGGCCTGGGCCTAGGATTCACGTGAGGGATCCTGTCTGACTTCCATGTCATGTGGACAGCCTGGCCCTGGCCTTTCTGTTCCTAGCCCCCTAATGTGCAATGGCCTTTCCCAATCTCCTCCCAGTGTCAGGTTGATTCAACAGGAGGTGGGGCCTTTGGGAAGTGGGGCCTTTGGGAGGTGGGGCCTTTGGGAGGTGACTGGGTCATGAAGCCAGAGACTCCACAGAGCTGCCCTGTTCCTTCTGCCATGTAAGGACACAGCCAGGAGGCTGTGAACCAGGAAGTGGGTTCACTGAAAGTAGTGTGCCTTGACCTTGGACTTCCAGCCTACAGAACTGTGAGAAATAAATTTCTGTAGTCTATAAGTCACGTGGTCTAAGGTATTTTATCAGAGAGGCCTAATGGACTATGACACCTTGCAAATGGTCTGTTAAATAAGTGAGTGGGGTTTCCAGGAGTCCTCTGTACAATGTTCCCACATTACATCCCGGCCATCCAACCACCAGCAAGTGCCCTACAACAGTTCCTTCCCTCTCCTCAGGAGATGTCCAAACCCAAACTCTCATTCACTCCTTCACTCAACAAGTATCTATGAACAGATATTTTATGCGATGTGCTTGATAGCTTCTACACATGCAGTAGGGACCAAGACAGGCAAGTTCTCAGCCCACATGGTGCTCACATTCAAACAGGGGAACACAGGCGACGAACAGATGAAAGGCAGTTAGTTACAGGCTGGGGCGAGTTCTGCAGAGGATGCAAACACGGGTACAGCAGCACCTGGGATCAGGAAGGGCCTCTCCACAGAGGTGAAGACGTAAGGAATAAAAGATACAACCTTGAAAAGGGCTAGCTCAGGGTATTCCAGAAAAAGAAAATGCAAATGCTAAGCCCCCAGGTAGAAGAAAATGGCTCAGACCCTCAGAACAAGGAGAGGAAGGAGGGCTGGACTCGCAAGCACTGGGAGAGCAGGTGGAGGCAGGTAGAAGTGGACCACGTGCAGGTCTGAGAGCCACTGGACTTTTTCCAAGTGCTACAGGAAGTCACTGAAGGATTCATCAAGGGAGGAATACAATGGGATTCTCTAAGACCTGGTTCAGGTCTCTTCGTCCTTGAATGCTTCCCAGACATCTCATGAGGAGGGGGCCCCAGAACACGTCTACTGTACCTCCCTACCAATTCACTCCCCCACTCTCTTAATCTCTTCCTACCTTCTCCTTGAACTCCCAAGACCCACCTCCTCCAAACTTTTGCTGGTGACCTTATTTCCTATTTCAGCGACAACAGTTAAGGAATCCTGAAGGAATTCCCACACACTCCAACCACCACACCTGCATCTGCACCTGAGACACCCTTGGCCTCTCTTCCTGCGAGCCCGTGTGCTCGCACCCCGCACGTTCCCACCAGGCAGCCTTTCTGTTGGGTACTAGATCCTACCACTCCCCAAGCACTCCTGGGCAGCACCCTAGCAATGATTCCCTCTTGCCGGCATTATCCTTTTCCCATTTCCTAGACCATTCCCAAATGCACAGAAACGTCCAGTGTTTTCCCTGGAAAAATAATATGTTCCCTGCCCCCACTTCTTCCTCCAACTACCACCCGCTTCTCTGCTCTACGGCAAAAATCACTGAGATATCCACACTCGCCATCTCCACTTTCTGTTCCTATTCCCTCCTGACCCTCTTCAGTCAGGCCTTCATCCCCATCTAGTCACCAAAACTGCTCTCGTGGAAGTGACCGTGACCTCTGCTGATAATCTTTCTTAACTTACGCGACACATCACAGCACTGGACCCCCTTCCTGAAACTCTCTTCCCTCACAGCCCGGGACGTCGCGCGCTCTCGGTTCTCCTCTCGGCCTTCTCTGTCCTCCTACCCTTTACACACCAGAGACATCCAGAAGTCAAACCTGGACCTCATCTCTTTTCCACTTATACACAATCCCTCGGTGATTTCATCTCACATATTTCCTCCCACGAAGTCCAGAACCTTACGTACAGTTGCTCTCCTGACATCTCCGCTTGGATGCTACCTGGCACCTCAGACTTAGCACCCATCCTGAAGTGATTTTCCTCCCCAAACCTGCTCCTCCCAACCTCAGTTGATGGCAACTCCATCTTTGCAGCTATTCGGGTCAGACACCGCAGAGGCATCCCGGGCTCCTCCTTCTCTCACACACCAAGTCCATCAACAGCAAGCCCTGGTGGCTCTATGTTCACACCATTTACAGAACCTGACCCCTCCTGTTTAACTGCCGTCACTTCTATCACTCTGATTCAAGCCACAGTCACTTCTTGCTGGGACTGCTGTACTCATCTCCTGACCAGTCTCTAGGCTTCCACCCTTTTGCCACTACAGTCTGTTCTCCATGGAAGAGCCAAAGTGATCCTTTAAAATCTAGGTCGGTCACCCATCACTTGGCTCAAACCCACAGGCTTCCCATAGCACTCAGAGTAAAGTAAAATCCTTTCTACGGCCTCCGACCCCACATGACCAGGAACTTACTTCCTGCCTGACCTTGTCTCCTACATTTGTCTATCTTCTCTGTCTCTCTGCTCAAGCCACTCTGGCCTCCTCACTGGCCTTGAACACGTGGCCCACACTCCACGCAGGGCTCTTTATCTGCTGCACCCTCTGCCTGGGATGCTCTTACTCACATGAGTTGTAGAGACATCTCAGCAGCTCTTCAGATCTATGCTCACCTGTCACCCTAACAGGGAGGCCTTATCTGACCATTCTACATAATATGGGAATCCCAACCTCCTCAACCTGCTTTAACTTTTTCCAAGTCACTTAGCACTCTCTGACACGTTACAGAATTACTAGTTTATTAATTGTTTCCCTCAATTAAAATGTAAGTTCCATATGAGGGAGGTTTTTATGCTGGTCATTGTTATAACACCAGCATCTTGAACAGTACCACATGTGTAGATAACTTGAATAAGCCGAATGACTGAGTGAACTCACAGCACTTGTTGAAAGCAGTCAGTCACTCTAATCTTTAATCAATTACTTCTCTGCATATTTTTCTCCCCTCTAGACAGTGGGCCTCAGGTTTAGAGCAGCACTGTCCAACAGAATTTTCTGCAGTAGAAATGTTACATTATGCACTGTCCAATACAGTAGCCACTAACAACGCATGCCTACTGAACTCTTGAAACGTGGCTGGTGTAACTAAGGAGCTGAATTTTATATTTTACTTAATTTTACTTAATTTTAATTTAAACGGCCACATGTGGCTATGGTACTGTATTGTACAGCACAGATCTAGAGCATCAAGTCGAGCACAAAAGAGTGGTTCAAAAAAGGTCATATATACTGTATTTCTGACATTTCTGATATTACTATGTATAAGTTCTTGTATTACTATTTATAAAGTTAGAGAGTTCACTGAGTGCAGATTCTTGTCTTAGAGTTTCTGAACCTTCTCAGACTAGCCCAGAACCCTGCCCACAAAAACTGCTGAATAAATGACAAGGAAGCAAGTCAGTTAAGGAAAAGAGACAAACAAAAGATCCTTGGGTAATACAATTCACCTTAAATGTTCAACTTCTGTGGCCAGCAAACAAGAAACTGTTCGCATGCAAATAATAAGAATACTCACAAAGCACTTCCTGCTCCACTCCTATTTTTAAACCTCCTACAGGAGGAAGTAACCCTTATCAAGTCCCATGGGTAAAGCGCAGACACAAGGGTTTTTGTTTTTGTTCTAATCTCTCATCGGGCTCGCTGCCTTAACCTGTTTTTCCTCCAGTCTCCCTCTTCCAAAAGATACACACGCACTCACAGCCCCCCATTTACCTCCACATGCAAACGGATGCCACAAGCTTGAAGATGTCGGGTCACTACTGCTCGCAGGATGAGTGACCCGCACACCCACCTGCGCAGCGCAGCCCAAGTCCAGACGCCCACGCCAGGCTCTGGAAGCCCAGCAGAGGCTGAGTGAGGGAGGCGTGGGGCCGACGGGTTACCTGGAAGACGGTGCTCAGCAGCAAAGCGGCTTCCTGAGTCAGAAGGCCAAATGCGGGGATTGGGGGTGGGTTTCAAAGTGGGCTTACGCAGGCTCCATGAAAGCCCGGAAAAACCCTAACTCTTCCCAGGAGACGGGCGGAGCCCTCCTCCTTCCACTGGCCGAGCAGAGGGGCCCAGGTCTCCGACTACTGGGCCCGGCCCCACATCCACTAGTGCCCGCTCCGCCCGTCCTCGCCGCGGCCGGGAACCGGGAGCCGGGAGAGGGCGCGGGCTTGCTACCTGCGAGGTCATCCTCTAGTGCCCGCTCCGCCCGTCCTCGCCGCGGCCGGGAACCGGGAGCCGGGAGAGGGCGCGGGCTTGCTACCTGCGAGGTCAGGCCCTGCTCCTCGTCATCCTGGCCGTTCAGGACCCGCCGCAGCTTCTCCATGGCCCTGCTCCCGGGGCCGCAGCGCCGGCCACTCGCTTTCCGGCCCCCCGAGCCCACCAGGAAACCCGGAAGCCGAACCCCCCACGGACCGACCGGAAGTCCGGGTACGCCCACTTCCGGCACGCCGCCGTGTGCGCATGCGTGGTTGCTCTCCCCGCCTGTCGGTGGGCGTGTGGGCGTGTGGGCGTGTGGGGGTGTGGGGGTGTGGGAGTGAGGGCGGCGGGGGCTGTGGGAAGCGGGCGCCGGTCCTGTTCCGCTGGACGGTGGGTTCGGGGTGTCCACACGCAGAGCACGGCGCAGCGCCCTGAGGGCTCCCTGCCTACAGCGGGCTCACAGCCATGGGTACGGGCCCCGCGAGCGCCCACAGCCGCCTGGCCATGCGGACCCGGAGTCCAGCCGCACGGCGCGAGCAGAATCCCGTCAGTCAGCTTTGCGGTCCTGGCAGGAGGGCTCCAGCCGTGCCACCCGCAGCGAAGTTGTCCAAGTGCATCTGCGGGCAGGTGGCCCGTGCCCTGACTTCCGCCCTGCTGCTGCGCTTGCGGACGGTGTGGCTTCAGAGACCGTCAGGCCGCTGCGGGCTTGCTCCCCTCGGCAGGAGATGCAGACACCTGCCTTTCGAGATTGCATGAGCATAAGTAAACTTCACACTGTCTCAGAAGAGACAGCAGGAGGCTGCCGTATTCCTTTTCACTTGTGAGAGGTAATTTACTCAGTTCACCTACCAGATAGGAATTTGAAAGCGTTGAACCCTCCTTATAAGAAAACCCATCTTTTCAGTTTTGCATGAACAGCTCAGACCTTTGAACAGGGTTTACTGTTCCCGGGCCAGTGCTGAGTGAAGCAGCACTGGCAAAAATGGGGAAATGGCACTTTTTTTCCCTATCATTTAACACCATGCTAAGAAAGATTAAAAATTAGGGCTGCCTGTTCAATATGGGTTCTAGAGGAATTTGGAGCATTCTGTTAAGTATGCCACTCCAAAGTCGTGAACTGATTGGTTTTGTTCTTCTGTTTGCTTTTAGGTTTGGTAAACTGGTGATGCAAGAGTCTGTTATTTTGTTTTACTACTTTACCCACTCTACTTCCTCCCTAAAATCTGATGGGTAAAAGGGGAACCCCAAAGACTTTCATAGTCCATCCCACTGCCTTTAGTAGATATTTAATCTCAGTTAGATAAAAACAGATATCGTATCATAATACCCCTAGAAAAGCAGGTCATACACTTCCTCTGATAAAACAGTTGTTTTAGTCTGTTTATGTTGCTTATAACAAAATGCCTGCTGCTTACAGTTTCTGACTGGGAAGTGCAAAGGCCATCTGGTGGTGGCGACAGTGACACAGGGGTCTCACATTGCAAGATGTTGTAAACGGAGAGAGCAGAGACAGACTCTTCTTCTTTCAAAACCCTCAGAACCACGCCCCTGACCACCATTTTTAATCCATTCACTACTGCACAGTCCTACAATTGAATCACCTCTTCATGGCTTCACCTTTCAATTACCATAATAGGAGGGATTTCCCTCCCTCTTAACAGTCACAGTGGGGGCTGTTTCTAATACATAAAACTTGGGAGACAATTCAAGCCTCAGTGAGTTTTGGGGGACATAATTCAATCCACTACAACAGTCCAGTACCCAGCATCATTCAGGTAGAAAATATTTACATTCTGCCTATTCATACCAAAGTGTGAAATCTTAACCTTTTGTTCTTAACTTTAAAAGGTCAGAAAATAGATGATAAAATCTGTAGAATAATAAACCTCTATGCTTCTATTTAATAAAACAGAGTACATCTATAAATTTTCAAGAGTTTTTTTTTTAGTATAGTAAGTATAGTTTTCCATATGGAAAAAGATGAAATAAACTCATACCTCTAGTAATGGACAGAGTGCTTTCCAAGGGCATATGAGGTCGAACCATATGACGTTGCCAATGTTCAACTAAAATAATTGAACCTAAAAACAGCAATTTTATATAGTTCGGCTTGTACTTGTATGTAAGAAATTTTTCTTATAAAATAATATTGAAGGTTTACGGATGGGGTGTGGGCCTTTTTACTTCTTGTACCCTGTAAGCCAAGCTCAGTTTCCTAAAAAATACTGCACAAAGTTTGAGACTTAATAGCCCTTACGGAAATAATGCAATGATTAAGGCTCTGGAGTTAGACTTCCTGGGTTAGAATTCTGGCTCCGCCGTTTTGTAGCTGCAGGATTTGGAGCAAGTCAACCTAAACTGTGTTTCTTGTTCTCAAATGTGAAAATTGAGATAATAGTTTCTACCTTGCAGGGCTGTTATAAGGATTAAATGAAATAATATTACAATCAGTCCTCATTATCAACAGGTTCTGTATTTGCAAATACACCAACTCACGAAAATTTGTTACCCCAAGATTAATACTTGCAGCATTTTCGAGATAATTCAGAAACCTAGGCAGAGTATTGAAAGATTTATGCTCGTATTGGAGATTGAACAAGGTGACCCTCTGCATTCTTGTTTCAGCTCATACTGTTAACAAATGTCCTTTTCATGGCCTATTTAGTGCCACGTTTTTCACATTTTTGTGCTTTTTCTGTTGGTGACTTCACTGTTTTATGTGGCCCCCAAGCACAATGCTGAAGTAATGTCTGGTGTTCCTAAACACAATATAGCTGTGATGCGCCTTATGGAGAAAATACATGTGTTACAGATGCCTCATTCAGCCATGAAAAATAGGGCTGCTGGCTTTGAGATCGATGTTAATGAATCAACAGTATGTATTAAGTAAGGTGTTTTAAAATATGTACACATGTAAAACAAGGTTGTGTATTGATTAGTTGGCAGAATTGTTATGGCCACAGGCTCACAGGAGCCTAACGTTGTATTTCCTGCAAGAGCAGTACTTCAGCGCTCACTAATTCCATGTTTGTGCAGACTTTATAGAACAAAGCCACCCCAAGTGACAAGAAATGACAGTACATGTAAACGCTTAGAACAGGGCAGCCTAACGTTGTATTTCCTGCAAGAGCAGTACTTCAGCGCTCACTAATTCCATGTTTGTGCTGACTTTATAGAACAAAGCCACCCCAAGTGACAAGAAATGACAGTACATGTAAACGCTTAGAACAGGGCCTAGCTTATGCCAAGTGCCAAATCAATGTTGATTTTTATAATTATAACAATTATTGTTCATCACATTCCATTTCTGATCTGGATCCCTCTCTATCCCCATCCTAGTGAGTTACTGAGCTCTCTGTAAAGAAATATAAAGTGGGCCTTTTCCTCTTGTGCATAAACCCAGAAAAACTCAACTTGGCCTCCTACTTCCTTGTTCTTCCTGCTCCCAGCCACGTAGCTTTCCAGAGCCAATGACCCTCCCCAATGCAAGGCAGCCCCAGGCACAAAATACAGGGAGGCTCCTAGTGGAGAGAGACAAGGCACTTGAGTAAATCTCATCTCTCCCGTCTGCACTGAGATGAGCACCTTTCCTGACCTGCTGTCCTCCATCCTGCTAGGAAGTAGTTTCATAGACCATGGTCTCCACACCAGAAATCAGCCCCTGCAGCCTGCTCCAGCCTCTTCCCTTGCCTTGACCTGCGGGAAAGCAGAAGCAAGAAAGGCAAAGACAAATTCAGAGAGAAGAGTCTCATTTCTGAAGTGGAGCCCACCCCCCAGCCATGCCACGCAGTGGCCATGGGAGCTAGGGAGTTTCATCCTTTCCTCAGGCAAGCCCAGGCCCAGCCCACCCTCCAGAGCCCTACAGAAGTCCATCCCTGAGATGTGAAAGGAACCCTGCCCTGCAGGGACCCCACCCAAACCACCCCAGTCAGGTGACTGGCGAAAGGGGCTAGGTTCCTGGAGGATTTCTCAGGACAGGAGCATCACAGAGGTGTGTGGGCACCTTTCCCCAATGGCAATGTTTTAAGCATTTTGAAACAGAGGTAATGTAGAACCTCGACAGCCACGGTTTTATATTGTCTTCCCATCTCTAAGATTTCATGCTGTACTTGGTAGAAAACATCAAATGTGTCAAACACTCTCATGTGACAATTTAGATAGGAAATTACACTTGAAAGTAAGTCTCTGAATGGTGAGAAATACATTTTTAAAATGTGCACAACCCATGAGTTTGGGATAAATCTAATACATTTAGTTATTGGTCTTTTACTGTCTCTCATAAGCTTGTCTTAATCACTTCTCTGGACATGACAACAAATCTTGGTACACACGGTAACACAATAGCTATTTTTCCTTAAAGACTGAAGGCCCCAGAACACCTTGTGAGTGAACAGTCGGCCAGCTATTACCCAGTCTGCTGCCATACCCACCTGAGCAATACAGTCAAAGAACAGCAGGACCGAGGCCCACCCCGGGCAGAGAAGAAAGACTGGTCATCAACGTGTGAGTGAGAAAGGAGAAATTAGAGATAACTGCTTCAAAGGAATATGACTAACATAAAGAGATGAGACAGGCTTTAGAAAAGCCCAGCCTTAGTTCTAATTATGCTTTTTACTTTTCCTAAGAGACCTTGATTATTGTCCATTACATGTTTCAGTGTTTCTGTTATTCCTGTATCCTAGAAAAAATGTGACCTGCTTTGACAGCTGCGGCCATAAAGGTGAAACAAGGGACGTGTCCGTGGTCCAATTAGAGCAGGAGGTGGCACCATCCCCACCGTTCCATTCAGGTCAGGAGGGGTAGTGAGACGATTAAGAAGGAAGGCAGACATGTAGTGAATAAGCTGCACGTGGTTTGGTAAGTCTGACAATCCTGGCAGACACAAGGCACAGAAATGGCCAGTGAACTGCAGCTAATACCTACAGGCCGGCCCTGCTCAAACCTGTCCTTCAACACGTGGCTAGGGAGGTGATTTCAAGATGTAAATCTGCTTATCTCACTCTGCTGCCTAAAAACTTTCAACAGTTCCCTGTGTCATCAGAATAAAGGCCACAATCCTGACATAAAACACAGAGCAGCCCCAGCTTTTCTGTCTAGCATAACCACATCCTTTCTTTCCACAATACATGCATGTGCTCATGTGTGCACACAGGCAGGCACACATGCACGTGAACATGTGTAGAAGTTCCCAGACCTAGCCTGACCGCCCTGCTCTGAGTCTGTGAAGTCGTAGTCCCACTGACGGGCCTTTGCACAGACAGCTCTCACTGCGTGAAATCTTGCTCCCCAAATGCCTTGTCACCTCCCTCAACTCCTCCATGCTTCCCTTCTTGGACAATTCCCACCTGACCTGTGGGTATTACCTGAGACGTCTCCTCCTCTGGGAAGCCTTCCTGGACCTCTTAAGACCTGGCTCGGTGCCCTCCTGTGCTATCCTAGCTCAAGTGTTTCCCCAGGGGGGACCCCACCAGTCACCCTACTGACATTGCCAACCACTATCCACTGCCCCAACAGCTGGTCTCATTCATGTTCAGACCTCTCCCTGGGTATAGAGCCTGGCTGGTGATAGAAACTTAGCATATGATTCTAGAACGAATAAATGAATAACATAACTAGAGCATGTTAAAGAATCTGAGACATAAATTGCCTCCATATGATATTTAGGGTTAGTTTTAGAGGAGAAAATAAATCCAGGTGTTAGTTAATTAACAATTATGTGTTGAGTGTGTCCATGTGGCAGGTGCTGCCTGGATTGGACACATAGGTACATAAGTGAGTGAGAGAAATCTTGCCCTTGCCCTGTGACGGGGACTGGCTAGGAAGGGAGGAACTTAAAAAAATAATTATAATGGATAAGCAGACTGTAGTTCAGCCAAACAATGGAATATTATTTGACATTAAAATGGAATGAGCTCTCAAGCCGTGAAAAGATACGGAGGAAGCTTATATGCATATTACGAAGTCAAAGAATACTGTATGATTCCAACTGTATGACATTCTGGAAAAGGCAAAGCTAGGGAGACAGTGAAAAGATTAGTGGTTGCTAAGGGTTAGAGAGGACGGAGGGATGAGCGGGCAGAACACAGGACTTTTAGGGCAGTGAAAATTACCTGTATGACACTATAATGGTGGACACGTCATTCATTACACATTTGTCCAAACTCACAGAATGCGCAACACCAAGAATGAGCCCTAATGTGAGCTACGGACTTTAATTAATAAGTATGCATCAGTTAGCTCATCAGTTGTAAACAGTGTACTGCACAAATGCAAGATATTAATAACAGGGAAAACTCGGTGGGGAAAGGGGCTATGTAGGAACTCTTTGTGCTTTCTGCCCATTTTTCTATAAACTTAAAACTGCTCAAAAAGATGAAGTCTATTCATTGAAAATGACAGGCACGAGAGAGTTCAGTACATTGTGGCCACTGTCAGGAAAGAAGCGCACATCCCAGTCCAGTTTGCAGCTGGGGTTGCCGCATGAGCCTCAGGAGTGGGGAGGTGCCCAGAGGTCTCACAGAGTGTGTGAGAGGCCGTGGAGAGTGGCGAGGGTGTTCCGGGAAGAGGGGACAGCACCTGCAAAGGCCTCCAGGTGGGAGGAAGTTAGCATACCTGAAGCTGAAAGAGAAAGTTGTGTGTGTTTTGGCAGGTACTTAGAGAGCAAGAGAGAGAGAGATGGGGTAGGGGAGGCAGGACGGGGCTGGAGGGAACCTTGTAGATGGCGTTCAGGATTTTGAACTGTATCCTCTAAAGACGGGAGGCCACTGAAGGTGTGAGTGTGGGACCAAAGCAAACCTGCAGTTTAGAAAGCTCGCTCTGGCTCATGCTTGGAAAGTGGGTCTGGGAACAGGTGTAGCTGAGGGGAACCTGTTAGAGGTACCAGAGGAGGGTCATGGTGGCTTCAACTACAAGATGGAAGTGAACCATCCAGAGAGTCTGGAAGTGGGGTGGACGGCGCTCGGGCCTCAGCTGGGCATGGAGGCCGTGGCACAGCTGGTGTCCAGGTGGCTGAGGGAAGGGATGTTCAGAGTAAGAGATGCTCGGGAGACATCTGTGTGCAAATGGATTAGACTTAGAGGTTTGGGAGACATCTGGGTGGAGCCCTGGAAGTGAAGAAAACCCCCAGGAAGCCAGCGGGGACAGCAAAAGTGCAAGCCAAGTCCTGTGGAGGCTGTTAAGACGGGGGAGCAGGGAGCAGACGCGGTGAGAAGGGGCACAGCGGGCATCCCAAGATGAGCAAGAGGGACGGCGAAGTGGCACCACGTCCCGTGTTTCTGTAGCTCTCCTGTCAGAGGTAGTGAGGTCAGGAAAGGAACAGCTGAGCATTCAGATGGCCAGAATAAACCAGGTATTTCTTCCATCTTGGGCTGTTCATGGGCCCTCACACATGACTGAAGAAAAGATCCAGAAGCTTTGCTACGTGCAGATAAATAAGCAACAATGTCAAATTTGTCTTGATACTTAGCTTCTCTCATTCACCCACCCGTATAAACTGTTGAATGATGAGTAGGTTAAATATTTTCCCCAAGGATATGCTCTTGCAGAAAATATACTGCTCTTATATTTTGCTTATATGCATCATTCCAAAGAAAGGCACAAAGGTGATTTTTTGTACAGTTTTGTGTTGGGCTTTATATTTTTTCCAGGAGAGAAATTTTTGCACCTGAAACCCCATGATGAGAGAAAATGCCTTCCTTAAATCCTGTCTTCAAAGAGAGAGCAGAGGCTGGAGCCCTGGAGACAGTGTTCCTTGCCTTACCTTTCTGACAACAGCAGGTGTCGCCAGCCGTAGGTCCCTGCCGCAGTCACAGCTATGCTGTGTGATGAAGCTGCCAGTGACTCTGTGAGTGTCCATTTGAGGCCTTCATAAAACTCATTTGCTAGTCCATGAAAACAAATGAACCTCCCACAAATTGATGCTTTGAATTGTTGAGCCAACTATAAACACGTTTTGGATGTTGCTTGCCTAAAAGCAGAAGTAGATTCAGCGTCTTCGTAATTTATTTCCCCGATCCGTTTGCTATATCCCTACTGTAATTAGTTGATGGAACTGTGACCGCAATGTTACACAAATGAGTTTAAAATGTTCCCATGGAAACTGAGGTAACAGCCAGGATGCAGTCTATAGAAAAAGAGTGCGTATCGGTGCTACTAAATTATGACCTAATTAAAAATAACAATCTCGTTTTTAAGGAATCAGTGTAGTAACATACGTAGTTGTGTATTCAACACTATTCAGGGAAGAAAAAGATACTATCTCTGCCCTCGAAGAATTTACAAATTAATTTTTGAAATAAGATTTAATCAAGATGAACCAAAGCACGACTGTGCGTAGTGAATTCTGGCTTTGCTGCTTACAGCATGGTGTGTGCACCAGCAGCGGCAGCCACCCCTACCACCATTGGAAGTGCAGAATCTCAGGCCCCTGCTTACCCGCTGAGTCACCATCTGGGGCACCAGGAGCCTCAGGCCAGTGTGAGAGGAGCTGGTCTCCTCTGCAGTTTCCACAGGTGCTCAGGGAGAGAGGGAGATTCAGAGGCACTTTATCCAAGAAGCAGACTTGGAAAGATACTTACATAAGAATGAGGACTTGACTGCCAAGTTTCAGATGTTTTACTTTGCCAGTCCCTGTTAATTCTGTCCTCTTTTCTCCATCTCCACCAGCTCTGCAGAGCCTCCGCCTCACTCCTCCTTACAACGAGTGTGTCCTGACTCCGTGCGGGCCTGGCTCTTTTGGCTCTTACTTGTTCCACTGCCAA
>NW_007732165.1:104868-106500 GCF_000696425.1 Galeopterus variegatus
CGAGTGTGTCCTGACTCCGTGCGGGCCTGGCTCTTTTGGCTCTTACTTGTTCCACTGCCAAGATGACCGGATGAACTGCAGTATGACGACACCCCTCGGCTTTAACTCCAGGATGCTTCTCCCCCTGCAAACGAGGTCAACATTGGGCTCCAGGGGGAAACAGGCGTGCAGGGATCTGCGTGCAGGAAACAGATCCCATCTGTAGGGGATAAAAAAGCAGCTGTCAGACAGAGACACTGCAGCACACGAGGCACCATAAAGGCAGCAAACCCATCCCCAGAGCCAGTGGCCCCGCAGAGGCCTGCGCCTGTATTTCGCACGTGGACCAGTCACTGAATGCCAGCTGCCTCTGGGGTAGCATGCAACCTTGGTGAGGCAGCTTCCTCAGCACAGGGCAGTTCCCAAAGATGGCTCAGCTGGGAGCTGTCAGTGCCAACGCCGAAGGACTCATCCAGGGCTCCGCATCAGAGGTGCAGTCAGCCAGTGACCACAGAGAGGCCAGCACTGTGTGGTGCCAGGTGCCAGCCAGAGTGGGGGCTCAGGCAAGGCCATGGCATGGAGGAACTGGTGGCAGCTGCCGCAGCTGGAAAGGGAACTCGTGGGGGAACGCGGGGCGGGAGTTCTATGGTGGATGCTGGAGACAAAGATCACTGGATTCTATTCCCACTCTCAGATCTTTAAAAGCTATTTGGCTACAGACCTGAAGGTTACTTTAGGGACATCTCAATTTACATCAAGGTTGGAGGGGCAGTCTATTCGAATCCTGACTCTTCCATTTAGTATGACCAGTGCACTTCATGTTTTGTCTGTCTCCTCTTTCTTATCTGTAAGTAGAGAGCAATGATAGTACCTACATCGTAGGGCTGTTGTAGGGATTGAGTGAGATCATACAAGTAGAGATCTCAGAGCCTCGCCTACTACATGTGAAGTGCTCACTCAATGAATGATGCAGTTAGTGTCACTGGCTTGTATAAACCAACCATATTTCCCAGCTTGGTCACTTACTTGTTCTGTGACCTCGCAAGAGAGAGAGCAAGTGGGGAAAACACAAACTGTAGTGATTTTCCCTCTATGCTCTTACTCAACAACAATCAACACAGAAGACTGACTTCTGACTTCTGTGACCGCACGTGTGGGGATTTCTCCCCACTGGCAAGCAAGCCAGCAGTTCTTCAGTGGACACCAACGGGTGTCCTCCAATTTGATTCTGACACCATCTACCTGGAGATAGCATCAGATCCCACTGTTTGAGGGCTCAGTCCCTGAGACTGCCACTTCAGATGCCAGTCTCAAGTCCAGGCCTCTGGAACTTCTGACCGACCAGTATAAGTCAGCGTTCCCACGCCCCTCCCTTGGGTTTGATTAGTTTGCTCGAGTGGCTCACAGAACTCAGGGAAACATGTTTACTGGTTTGTTATAAAGGATATTAGAGGGGATACAAAGAGATGCATAGGGTGAGGCATGGGGAAGGGGCACGGAGCTTCCATGCCCTCCCCAGGTGCCACCCTCCAGGAACCTCCACGTGTCCAGCTGTCCAGAAGCTCCCCAAACCCTGTGCTCTTGGGGTTTTTTTTTTCCTTTAAATTTTTATTTTGTCAATATACGATGTGGTTGATTATTATGGCCCATCAC
>NW_007732165.1:109308-133558 GCF_000696425.1 Galeopterus variegatus
TCCTCATTTCATCATGCTGTCTAGCTGAGTTTTCTTGTATCTCATTCAGTTTCTTTAGAATAAAGTGATAAACTCGAAATTCCTTGTCATTCATTTCAAGGGCTTCTTGTTCTATAGGATCCAGAGTTTGAGATTTATTAACTTTTGGTGGTGTACTTTCTTGGTTTTTTGTGTTTCTGGTATCTTTTTTTGGATGTTTATTCATTTTGGCAGGGGGTTTCACTGTGCACTGGTTTGACCCTATTAGCAAACTAAGGTGTGGCTGTGTTTGTCAATTTGGTATGGCTACCTCTGTGACTGCTCAGTTGGCCTCTAGTGTTTTGTGTGTGGTTGCCTCGGGTCTTGGGCTCCTCCGGGGAGCCACCTCTCTGGTCAGCTTGGACTCTGCTGGGCTGCTAGATCACAGGGCGGTACCGCAGGGTGTGTGGTCTCTTTTGAGCTTCCACTTCCCATGTAGGAGTTCTTCCTGTTCCGTGTGTTCTGGCCCTGGCTGCTGGATCATGCCCTGGCGGCCCCACAGGGTGTGTGTTTTCTGCCGAGTCTCTGCCTCCCTATTAACAGTATCTTCTTTTTTCTGCTCTGGAGGTCCTTGACTCTGAAATAGATTTTGTCCTATTTCTCCCATCAGTTTCAGTGGCTGGGAAGTCCAAATCGCTCTTGACTAGGCTGGGGCATGTCCTCTGCAACCCTCATCTATCAGCTGGGCCTTCAAGCCCCTGCTTGGCACCACCCCGCCCAGGAGGTCTTTCAGGTTTCTGCTAGTCGTAGACAACCAGTCACTCTGGGTGGCTTTGCAGCACTGTATGGGGCTTTCTCGGGACTAATCACCTTCCTCCTGTTATTGCAGTTATCTGTGTGCTTGTCTTATCTCCCACACCGGAGCATGAGCTCCTCGGTGGAGGAGCCCGCAGCACACAGTTCCTCTTTGAATCCCCCCAGCGCAGACTGACTCTGGCGCCCGCCTGTAGTCAGCTCTCCAGCAGGTTCAAGCAAGCTCAGGAGCACTCCAATCACACTTTTCCTAATCAGAAATCAGGCATTTTTCTGAACTGATGGCCGCAGAGATGATATCTGCCTCCCTGTAACAGGAAGTTTACCGTGGGCTGAGCCCAGGGTGCGGTGGAGTGATAATCTGCCCGGCCCGCTCTTCCCGGACCTCCCAACGCTGGCCAGTTCTCCCCCCGCCACTAGCCCCGCCAGAGAACCGCAGGGGGAATGGGATGGGAGGCCAGCCCGCAGGCCCTGGGAGGCCCCTTGCCAGGGCAAGGAAGTGGGAAGGCTCAGTGAGGAGCCGAGCCGGGTGAGGAGGCCGAGCCAGCCTGCTCCACCCCCACCTGAGAAAATGGAGGCAGCCCCAGGCCGGTGACTGGCCCAGTGGGGTAGGTGGAAGCCAGACGGGCATCTGCCCCGCAAGCAGGGCCAGGCTGGGGGTCACTCATAGAGCTGAGCCTGCCAAGCGGCTCCTTCTCCGTTTCCGTGTTGTCGCCGTTTCATCAGTCCTCAGCCACTGTTGCCTCAGGCTGCTCACTCGGTCCCCTGTGCTCTTGGGTTTTATGGAAGCTTCATTGCATAGGCATGACTGAAGCATGACAATTGTGTAGAAATGTGATTGGACAGGAAGGGTCTGATCCAACACGAGCAGCCTGGGTGGAGAAACCCAGCAAGGACTGTCTGTTCAGGCTCTTCTTGGTCTCTCTGGGGTAGGACCCTTTCTGGAATGGGGGTCTTGTGACCTACAATCAGCTAAGGTGGGTCAGAGAATTTCTCACCTCAGGGAGAAAAAGGAGCAGGTAAAAGGACGGCAGGAGAAGGTCAGAGAGCGTCATGAACCAGGAACCATGGACGAAAACCAGTATACAAATATCACAATGTCACACCTTGTGTTTCCCCCCCACTCACTTCCTCACGTCTCTGCTTAGTAATACATTATTTCATGCACTTTGTTGATTGCATCTTTCATAAATTCTATTCCCTGGATAAGAAAGTGAATTGCAATTTGGTGTGAAACAATCCATTTGGACAACCAATAAAGAAAAAAAGAAGGGAAAAGACTGTTTTGTGCAATTGCCAAGAATATTAACATTCAGGGTGCAGCAGCCTGGGGTTACTCTGCCCACAGCACTCTCTTGGCACTGTGTGACGTTCGCTGAGTAAACCGCGTGCTAGCTTTACTTCAGTACAATTTACATTTTCATGTCAAAAAAATATCGAACCTCTACCACAGTGATCAAGTATTTATTTGTTTTCCCCATCACCAGAACAGTGAATGCCTTTGAAAAAACTCTTGACAGAGAATTTTCACATGCTACATCAAGTGCAGTCAATATAATGGATGCATAGACATCCCCAAAAAGTTTATTGGAAACTTGCCTGTTGGTGCAGACATTAGTTCATGTTATGTTTAATATAAACGGGATGGTTTGTGGCAATTACTTTAAAAGCCGGGGTAATGCAAGTGTCATGTGCGTCCTGCTCCTCAGCTCCCTGCCAGAGCCTTTGCGGTTGGAACAAAGCTGACTAGCTCACTAATGTGCAGGGCTCTGCAGCTTCCCCCGAGGCCGGCGAGGCAGTATGCAGGAGCCGTTTGCCCCCGTTCCTAAAGTATTTTAGCTGTGAACGGTGTGATTCTTCCGTCGTTTACCTGGCTTCCTAGTGTCAAAGTTTGGACGTGTCATTTTGCTTGATGGTGAAGTAACGTTGTGGTTTCCCCGCCCTTGCATTTTTCCCATAGGATGAACATCTTATCTTCCCATGTGATAATCTACCTGAATTCCGGAACAATGCCCTTTTTTTTTTTTTTTTTTTTTTTTTTTTCTCCATGTATTCTCAGAGTCACATAATGTAGTAGATGCTCCACAATTATATTTTTTGCATGAATGAATGGGCAAAGAGTTCTATTCTAATTCCAGAAGTTAACTAGAAATCATCTTGTCTTTCCTTTAAAAAAAAAAAAAAAAATCCAAGGTCCAGAGACTTTGCAAGTGGCTTTCTTGCAGTCTCATACCTGATTAGAAGCCAAGCAAATGACACCCAGATTAACAAGCCCTTTGTGACCAGAGCCTTACCCGCCTTGCTGGCCTGGGCAGGGGTGAGGAGGACGGCCTCTCAAGCCTCCTTTTGTGACGTCCAGTCTCCGCTCACGTCCTGTTTCCCATCTAGATATATTTATGGAAGCAGAAAGTGGTAAGGAGGCAGATTTTTTTCACCCCCATCAGGGCCGTGTGTTAATCACTCTTGCAGAAGGATTGGTTACAAAGAATAAAAGTCCCATACTTTTCCTAGTCTCTGCCCTGCCTTACCTAGCCCAGATGCTAAATCTGAGAAATTCAGTTTAGAAAAATCTGTAAGGGTTTTGTCTTAGATTTTTATATACATATTTTTAGATGAAAGGGATATTTTTACAAGGAGAATGTATGTTTTGAAAGTGTTTTCATATTTCCTAAAATAAATATCAGGTAAACAGAAATTACAAGGTCCTACTAGTCACCTCAGAGTCAGAATCTTTTGACGCCTTGAGGTGGCAAAGGGTTGCCATAGATACTCCAGACATCTGGAAGGGGCACTCGGGGCCACCAGGATTCTGAAGGAAGAGAGGTGTTCATTAGCTCCTGGGTTCTTGCTGAAGTGCTGCTTGCTCCTAAGGAGCGCACAGGTGAGTCTTTCTATCACAACCCAGTGACAAGGTAACCGTGTTCCTAAGTAACTTCAACTCACAGAGAGGAAAAGCAAAGTCATTCCTGCAGCAATTTCAGTGACATAGGATATTTTTAAAATTTCAGTGTACTTTATTGCAAACTCAAAATGTTTAATTTATTGCTAAATCTGACAGCAAGTCAACAAATTTCCTTTTTTCATTATTATATTTTTAACTCGTATTTAACAACCTCCATCACTGTTGCCCCTTTTGTCCTTGGCCTTGCAGCTTTCTTTAAGGCCCAACGTGCAAGAGCTGACGTGAACAGGAGAAAGAACGGAGGGTTCGAGGGGCCACGCCTGGCCCGGGAGAGCAGTTCCCAGGCCTGGAAGGGCGTGTTCTCACTCTGGTTGTGTTCCATCCGAGTTCTGGTCAGGAAAACTCCAGTGGGATTAGAAATGCTGATACAGTTGTTAAGGAACCTGAGCTGAAACTAGGAAAAAGAAAACAAACATTTTAGCTAACGTGAGTATTGGCAATCACAAAGTCAGAACCTGTCTCAGGTGAACATTCCACCACTGAAATTCAAAACAGTGTCTGGAGACTATAATTTACAGCACTGCCTAGTGGTTAGTGAATGGATTTTGGCCTTACGGAGCTGGGTTCAAATTCTGAGCCCAACTCACCCTGTGATGAATCTCAGATAAGTTATTTAACCCTTCTATACCTCAGTGTCTTTATCTGTAAAAGGAGGGACATGGGGGTGTGTAAAGTGCCCAGAAAATCTCAAGTGCTTAATACACATCAGTTATTATAATGCTGTAGTTTTTATTGTGTTCATCTTTGTACTGTATGATGTCTCCGTTGCAGACCATTTTAGATTTGCAAAAATGTCACAAAAATAGTAGCATTTACTCATACCCTTCACCCAATTTCCACTCATGTTAGCACCTTACATAACTGGGGTCAAAAACAGGACATTAAGGTTGGTACAATGCCACTGACTATCCTACAGACCTCCTCACACCTCTCCAGCTGTGCCAGAGGCTCTGCTCTCTGGTCCGGGATCCAGTCGCATTGTCTCCTTGGCCTCCTCCAGCCGGAGCCTGTGCATGGCCTTTCATTATCTTTCGTGACCTCAGCACACTTGAACACTACTGGGCAGTTCTTTTCTACGATGTCCCTTGGTTTGGGTTAATCTGCTATTTCCTCATGATCACGTCAGGGTGGTGTGTTTCTGACAAGAATGCTACAGAAGTGATGCGTGTTCTCCTCAGCCCATCGTATCAGGAAGGGCTTGGTGTCCATACACCTTATTTGTCCTCTTAGGGGACACTTGAGCCGGGCTTCTTCACTGCAGACTTGCTGTTTTCTCCTCTGTCATTAACACAAACCTTGTGGGGAGATAATTTGGGATGGCAAAACTCGTTTCTCATCATACCTCAGCCTGCTGATTTTTAGCATCAGCAGATCATTCTTGCCCACGCATTATTACTGCAGTGTTTGCCTGATGGTAACTTTTTATTTCCATCATTCATTCTAGGTTTATTTTTTTGACTGCGTTATAAGTTGCAAATACTTTCTCCCATCTTGACAGTTGCATTTTGATTTTGTGTGTGGTGCTTTCTTCATGCAAAAATTTTAAATATTTTTTGTAGTCAAATTTGTCACCTTTTACTTTATTGCCTCCAGGTTTTCAGTCATAGTTAGAAAGCCTTTCCCTACACAGAGGCTAAAGAGGAATTCCCCCATGGTTTCTTCTAGCACTTGAATGGTTTCTTCTTTTCATTTACATCCTTGTTTCATTTGGTGTCTATTTTTGTATATAGTGTGAGGTATGGATCTAACTATGTCTAGTACTGGATGGCTACCCAGTTGTCCCAGCAACATTTATTAAAAGTCCTCTTGTATCTTGCTTTGTTATTGAGAAGTCCGCTATCAATCTTACTTAGTCTTTGTCCCAGTAATTTGGATTCCGCCATTTTCTTATATAAGATTTTTATACATGCTGTGTCTATTTCTGGACTTTCTATTGTATTCCACTGGTCTATTTGTCTATTCATGCACAAATACCACAGTGTTTTAATTTAAAATGTTTATAGTATATTAGGGATATACTATATCCACCGTCATAGTTCCTTTTTTTTTTTTTTTTGTATTTTCCTAGCTACATTTGCATGTTCATTTTTCTATATGAATTTTAATATTAACTTGTCTAACTCTATAAAAAAGCTTATTGATGTTTTTACTGAGATTTAATAACAGTTATAAATTTCCCTAGGGAGAACTGACATCTGCATAATGTCAAATTATCCTATAAGAACAGGGAATCTCTTTCCACTTCTGCAAGTCTACTTTTGTATCTTTCAGGAGCGCTCTAAAGTTTTCTTATACAGGTTTGGCATCATATTTCTTGTTATGTTTATTACTAAGTATAACAGTTATAAATTTCCCTAGGGAGAACTGACATCTGCATAATGTCAAATTATCTATAAGAACAGGGAGTCTCTTTCCACTTCTGCAAGTCTACTTTTGTATCTTTCAGGAGTGCTCTAAAGTTTTCTTATACAGGTTTGGCATCATATTTCTTGTTATGTTTATTACTAAGTATTTCATCTTCTCTGTTGCTATTATAAATAGAATTTTATCTGCTACCGTGTCCTCCAATTGGTAATTGTTTGTGTATATGAAGACCCTTAATTTCTGTATGTAAGTTTTATATCCTGCTATCATATTGAATTCCTTTATTGTTTGAGTTAGTTTTTATCATTAATTCTGTAGGGTTTTCCTGGTATATGATCATATCATATGCAAATAGAGAATTTTAAAAAATTTCTTTACTAATTCTTATGCCTATAATTGATTAGGTAAGAGATTACCTAATTATATCAGCTAATATGTCTGTACAATGCTGAATAGCAGGGTACATATGAGGCATACTTACCTTGTTCTTGATCTTAATGAAAATTCCTCTAATGTTTCTTTATTAAGTAACAAACTGGGTTTAGGGCCAATTTACACATGCTTTATTATATTTAGAAAACATTTCTAATTTCAATTGAGAAATTTTTATCAGGAATGGGTTTGTGCTGAATAGCAGGGTACATATGAGGCATCCTTACCTTGTTCTTGATCTTAATGAAAATTCCTCTAATGTTTCTTTATTAAGTAACAAACTGGGTTTAGGGCCAATTTACACATACTTTATTATATTTAGAAAACATTTCTAATTTCAATTGAGAAATTTTTATCAGGAATGGGTTTTGAATTTTGTCCAAGACTTTTATGTCATCTGTGGGGATAATTATTTGATGTTTTCCTAGATCTATAAATATATATATTATATTAATGGAGTTCCAAATATATATATATTGCCCCGGGGGATCCAAACCCTTGACCTTGGTTTTACAAGGCTGTGCTCTAACCAACTGAGCCAACCAGCCCACCTGAGTTCCAAATGTTGAACCAATTTTGTATTCCTGGAATAGATCCCACTTAGACATTGCGAATCATTTATATTTTTAATGTGGTGCTGGACTCTACTTGCTAATATTTTATTTGTATTTTTGCCATTCTTTATTTTCAATCTTTCTGGACATCATATTATTGGATACAGTTTTTTCTATATTCAATCTCAGAATCTTTATTATTATTTTTATGAGTTTTATTATTTACAATTATTACAATGACCATATATTAGGATGTATTTTTGCTGTTTTATGTTTTACTTTTATTGGACTTACTTTTTGCTTCCTTTTTTTCTCTTTTCCTGCTTTCGATTGGTCATTCTGAGGATTCTGCCAGTTTAAAATTAAACATTATATTTTTGTTCTTATAGTGGTTACCATTAATTTGAAGCCTGTAATTATGCATATTTACCCTTAATAATAAACTTAGCAATATCTGTACTGTACCTCTTACAAAACAAGAATTTTTGCACATGATCATGTTCCTTGGTCTCCCACTTCCCTCAGCTTTTTCAGGCTGATATTTTAGTTCTAGGCTGTTATGGGTACAGTCTCTTTCCTTTTTTGGTCCTATAATAAACTTTACCTAAATATTTAATCAACCTTAATTTCCATGTCTCTTGTAGCAATCTTCTGGGTTTCTTGCTTTCCTGATCTGAATCCTGTCTTCAAGAACATTTTCTATGTTTGAGAAAATTTTTGAGCCTTTGTATGAGGAGAATATTTTTATGATATTCTCACATTTGAACAATCATTTGCACAAAAATTTTTAATATTCAAAGGCTTTTTCCTTTTAATACTTTAAAAACATTACACCATTATCCTCCTGTACTGTTTGCTATCGAGAAGTCCACTGTCAACCTGTCTCTGATCCTTTGTAGGCAGGATGATGATGTAACTTACCATTTAACCAGGATACTTTTGAGGGTGAAGTGCACAGTACTAATAATTGGGCTTGGTCAGTAGGAGTAAACCAGGACCATCTTGTGTAAACTGAGGCATTTTATCTACTTTTGTACAGGTATTTAGTTGCCTTATTTATAAGTGGTTAATTCTTTCTCTCTGGAAGCTTTTAGAATGTTCTCTGCACTTGATATTATTAGGTTTTACTATAATACTTCTAGGTGTGGGTTGTTTGTTTTTCCTCCTTGGCCTTCTGTGATATTGTGATTTACAATAAATACACATATGGTCTTCTTTTCCTGGCATATAGGTCATAAAACCCTTGGACTCTCCAAAGTGATAAGTGTCTTCTGGCATGCTAATGAGATAACTGGTGGCTGGGGCTCCAGGATGGCTTCATGATGGGGGCTGGTTGCCAGGGAAACCAACCTTGTGATTAAAGGGTTCGAACTTTTAGCCACACCCCACCTCCAACTTCCAGGGAGGGGAGAGGGGCTCAAGGTTGAGTTAATCACCAATGACCGGTGATTTAATCAATCATGCCTACATAATGAAGCCTCCATAAAAACCCAAAGTACAGGGCTTGGAGAGCTTCCAGATTGGTCAACAAGAATACATCTATGTACCAGGAGGTTTAGCACAACTCAATGCCATGGAGACAGAAGCTCTTGCACTCAGGACCCTTCCAAACCTTACCCCATGTATCTCTTCATCTGGACGTTCATTTGCATCCTTTCAAATGCCCTTTATAATAAATCAACAATAGTAAGTACAATGTTTCCCTGAGTTCTGTGAGTCACTCTTGCACATTCATTGAAGCCTAGGAGGGGGTTGTGGGAAACTCTGATACATAGCTAGTTGGATAGAAGTACAGGTAAAGCAACCTGGGGCTTGCAATTGGCATGTGAAGTGGGGGCAGTCTTGTGGGACTGATCCCTGACCTTTGGGATCTGACTCATTCCAGGTAGACAGCATCAGAATTAAGTTGATTATAAACCACCTAGTCAGTGTCTACTGGAGAATTGTGTGAGGGGAAAACTCCCACACATCTGGAGTCAGAAATGTTCTGTGTTGTGTTGAGATAACAGTATAGTAGAAGAAAACCATCAGTTTAAAACATTTTTCCTAGTTTCCAGTCAAGATGGTGGAATAGATGGTCTCCAGTGTCACTCTCTCCCACAAATCAACCAATTTACAACTATTACAAAGCAACGACAGCCAAGCTGGGGTCGCTAGGGCTTAAGGGAAGAGGAGGAGAGACCTCCAGAGTGCATGAAAGCAGGGAAGCCACCATGAGAGAAAGAAAGCCTGGCCCTGGTGAGCACATGGAACAAGAGCTGGCAAAAGCTGCAGCTGTGCCCTTCGTATGAAGTTGCTTGGAGGTGTCAGGGGAGAAGAGGGCCTGGGTGGCCCCCAGTCCAGGAAGACCACTAACAGGGTTCCCATGGACCCACATAGGAGTGAGAAGCCAGAACAACTGAAAAAAGGAGCCACTCAGAGGCTGATGAGTCATCATAAGGGAACAGCACACGACCGGTCCCCTGGGAAGTGTTTGGAGTATGGGCAGTGGGGGAGACAGGCCCACCAGGGGAACACTGGGGCATAGCAAGGACAGCTGATCTGCCCCCAGTCAGCACAGACCCACTCAGTGGGGAATATAGAACTGCAGGGGGTGCAATTTGCTGAAAGTCTCAGGCCCCGACCAGAGTTTCCACACAACCCAGGTGTATCAGACCTCACAAGACCTGGAAGTGCTTACAAGGTCAACAATTAAAAGCTGAGCTGTACAAAAAGCCTTCCCCAGAGAATTAGCAGCAAAGCAGTAATTTAGCTCAACTTTAGGGCTCAAGTGCTAGTTCCCACTGGAAGTTCCCCCATTCCATTAGTAAGTAAAGGACAACAAATTACTTCCAGTATAGAGTTTAAGTGGTAGGAATAGCTAATAATCCAACACAGAACTGAAACAAAAACAAAATACCCACAGGTCAGAGACAAAGTTCTGATATTAACTAGTAAAGGTCTAACACCACCAAAGAACACTTATAAAACCTAAAAGGCCTGGAAGACCCCTGGGCTTCCAAGCCAGAGAGAGGGGAGGGCCCCGGGCCTCGGCCATGCCCTACCCCCAGCATCCACAACCAGCCCAGCAATGACCACCAAGCTCCTGCAGGAAGCATCCTGGACTCCCAAGCCAGGACAGTGGAGAGCCGAGGGCCTCAGCCATGTTCCCCCAGCAAACAGCCCAGCAACAACCACTGAGCAGCTGCTGGAAATGCTCTGGTCTCCCAAGCCAGGGTGGTGGGGGCCAGGAGCCTCAGCCACACACACCCAACATCCGCAACCAGCCCAGTGACAATCACTGAGCAACCACCAGAAACACCCTGGGCTCCCAAGCCAGGGTGGTGCAGGGCCAAGGGCTTCAGCCACACCCCCCTGACATCAGTATCCAGCCCAGCAATGACCAAGCTGCCACTGGAAGCCCCTTGGTATCCCCTGCTGGAATGTGGGGTGTGCCACAGGCCTCAACCATGCCCCCCCTCCTTCCTCCTCTTCCAATCCTATTTCCCTCCTCCTTCCCCTCTCCCCGTCTCCCCCAACTGCTCTGCAACAGCATCTTAGAATGAGGCATGGAGCCAGGGGAAGCTGAGCCCAGCTGCAAACAGGTAAAGAACACACCAAAAACACCATTTCCATGTGGGTAGCCCACCATAGCCACTGCAATTGCCATGGCTGCCCCAAAAGCAGCTAGTCTATAGCAGCAGTCACAGCCACCGTGCAGATGGCAGGCCAGACTCTTAACTGCATTGAAAGAAGAAGAGGCACCAGTAGACACAAAAAAAAAAAAAAAAAAGAAGAAGAAGAAAAAGAAAAGTAAAGAAAAAAAAGAAGAGGTCCTCTCTCCTCACAAAGCACACTCCAGAGTAATAGAAGAAGCATCTGCTTTATAATAATAGGGGAGGACTTGATCACACCCGTGTCAGCACTAGACAGATCATCTAGGCCACAAACCAACAGAGGAACAGTTAGTGTATCAGATGGAGAGAACAAATCTATGGTTATTAGAGGGGGGAGGGGGAGGGATGAGGGGAGGGGGCAGAGAGAAGGAGAAAAGGGAGAGATTGGATAAAGGGCATAAAGAATAAGTATGATTTGTAACAACGAATATCCTAATAAAATATTAAAAAAATTTACTATTATACACTTTCTATGAATTCTTTCAATTTGAAGCATTTCTTTCCTTCCTTTCTCCCTTCCTGCCTCTGTCCCTCCTTCCTTCCATCTATGTTCCAGTGATTCTTGCTCTAATTTCACTCTCCAGCTCTTTAACTGAAGTCAAATGAAAGTGCACTTATCCTGCTAACATGAGCCTTTCCAGCCCACACGAAACTTTATTACTGCAAATTTTAAAAAGGAGTTATGTTCTATACCTCTGTGTTAGAGACTGAAGACTGTGTTCCTCCAAAAGTGACATCTTTAAACTGATGCCCAATGTGGTGGCATTAAGAGGTAGAGACTTTTGTAGGTGATTAGGTTGTGAGGGTGGAGCCCTCATGGATGGGATTAGTGCCCTTCTAAAAGAAACCTCAGGGAGCTCTCTAGTTCTCTCTTTGCCATGTGAAGATACAACAGGAAGACAGCCATCTGCAAATCAGGATACAGCCCTCACCACACACGAGATCTGCCCACACCTTGATCTTGGACTTCCTAGCCTCCAGAACTACAAGAAATAAATGTTTGTTATTTATGCCACTCTGTCGATGGAATTTGTTATAGCAGCCCAACCAGACTGAGACACTCCATCTCCAGTATGTTTTAAATATTTGCAGAGCCTTAGGCACTGATAAAAGTATCTGGCAGGAACTCACCCCCATGGCCTTCCCTGAGAGGACATCCCATCTACCATTCCCACATGCACTTGTCTTCCACGGATTTCTCATCAGGAATCATGGACATGAAGACTAAGAAGTCACGTTCCTTGTCTGAGGTTGGTTAGAGTTTGTTGGGGACCTGTAGCCCCACACCCCTTCTTGTGTGACCAGGCCTACGTGACAATCTGCTTGTGTCAGATGTCTGTGCTTGCGGGATATCTGCCTCATAATCTGTTTGTGCCTGGGACGCTGTGCTCCTGGCTATGCAAGTCTACTCAAGAGTGACCTCTTATCTCCTTCCAAGTTTCTGCTTTCTTGTAAAGATTGGGGGCTTCTTTGCATCAGAGATTTTCTGACTTTGTTTCTTCTCAAGATCTTATCGTATTCCTGCATTCCTAACTCCTTACAATATGCCTGCTTTTTCCTATATAAGATGTAACCTAAGAATCAATAAACGAGACTTGATCAGAATACTGTCTTGTCTCCCATCTCTCTCGTCTCTTGTCCCATCCAATTCCCACTCCCCCCTCCAGGGTCTGCGTTGAATATCCCATGGGTCGGGACAAGAGTTCTTAATTGCAAACAACAGAATCAACTCTGAATAGTTTGAGCAGAACACAGATTTACTACAGGATGTGAGGTTGCTCACAGACTCATGATACAGAACGGGAAGGAGTTCTGAGACTCTGCTTGCAGGACCGGCACAAGACTGTGCTGCAGGACTGAACAGATAAGAAGCTGCCCTCACCAGTGCCACCCCCGGAATAATGATTGGGCTTCTGCTACCAGAACTGACTGCCACATTTCAATTATAAACATGGCCTTGCACTGCTATTGCCAAAGCCACATGCAGACTGCCAAAAGGATGTTCTGCAGAGAGCCTGCTTCCTCGTGATGCTCACTTCCAAACTGAAGCCTCATGTGGTGTGTCTGGCTGGCAGAGTCCAGGCCACTGCCCAGCTTTCTAGCCTCATGGGAGGTGGGTCAGGAGACAGGCTGATAAACAGGAAGTTCCAAAACATCTTAAAATAATACACTAAGGTTATTTAGGGCCAGCCTGTGGCTCACTTGGGAGAGTGTGGTACTGATAACACCAAGGCTATGAGTTTGGATCCCTGTATAGGGATGGCCGGTTGCTCACTTGGGAGAACGTGGTGCTGACAACACCAAGTCAAGGGTGAAGATCCCCTTACTGGTCATCTTTAAAAAAAAAAAAGATTATATATATATATATATATATATATATATATATATGTGTGTGTGTGTGTTAAGGTTATTTAAATTATTCTGGGCTATGATTATGTCAAATGTACCCTAGGAGTCTACAGTCTAAGGGAGAGAGAGGAGCAAACATCTCCAGTGTGGCCTGAAGGCCGATGGCAGAAACACAGCTGCGACATCACAGCTAATGAAGAAAGCAACACCAACATGGGAGAAGATGCACATTGCTTTGAGGGCTTGTCTAATTCTTTCTAAATGAAAAGGAAGCCTTTTAAATTTCCAATAAAATGTGTAGAGTTCTCTATCATATGTTCAAGAAGTTTTCAGGCTATTTAGCCACTTTGTAAGTTTGCCTGTTCACCTGAGGAGTGATCTCATTGATCTAGGGAGCTTTCGCAGCATTTGAATAGAAAAGGTAAGTGCCTAAGGTTCATTCCTCACCCCCACATTGGCCAATTACCCTAATTGTTTTAATTGTTCCAAATAGTAACTTTTGAAATGTACCATAAAAAATTGACATTATGGGGCCGGCCCGGTGGCGCACTGGATAGTGCGCCGCTTGGGAAGCGCGCGGCGCTCCCGCCCGAGGGTTCGGATCCCACATACAGACCGGTTCCCGCTCACTGGCTGAGCGAGGCGCGGGAGCAACGCCGAGGGTTGCAATCCCGTTGCCGGTCCCGGTCCGGTACGGGGGCAACACTGAGGGTTGCGATCCGTTGCCGGACAAGGAAAAAGACAAAAGACAAAAAAAAAAAAAAATTGACATTATAATTCTTAATTTGGAAATATGACTGAATTTAAATGCAGCAGACTTAAAAGACTGAGTCTGCTGATTAGTCTGTCATGCATTTGTGTGCTCTGTGCTCTGTTAAATAGAAGTATGTGAGACACGTGGAGAGCAGGGGGCACCAGCATGGTCAGGGCATGCTGCCAGAGGCTGACTTAACAGCGCTCTGCCCTGTGTCCTCAGTTCATCTCTCTTGGCCAGAATGGAAGATGTTGCAAAGAAACTCACTGCTGTACGTGTTAGCCTCCAGCTGTTTTGGTAACCTGCACCCCAACTTTTGTCAAAAATCACACATAGCAATGGTGTTGCTTTTACAAACTAAGCAAATTGGGTCATGCACAACTTCCTAAGCTTTTGTGTTTGTGTTTTTAAGTAAATGACTACAGTCACTGAAAGCTCTGAGGTGGATGAGCTATTTAAAAGACATTTAATTGTACTAGAAAATACACAAATAAAGTGAAGTCTGCATTTTGACTTATAAGTGAAGACCACATTTCAGACAAAACCCTAAAGAGCTTGCATTTACATCTGTCTCCTTTTCTTATCATGTGGAATCTTAAGACACCACATTTCTCCCTAAAATCCTCCTATAGGAAAATTAAACACTGGTGCATAGAAGGTCAAGAGAATGTTAGCTGAGGGAATGATTTGAATTTATATGATGTAAGCCTTGGTGTGAAAATACGTGGCATGGTATTTAGAAAAGTTGGATATGATTATTTTTATTTAAAGAGAAAAGTTGTAACTCAGAAAGGGCACAAGATAAAGTTTTCACAAAATAATCTTTCAGGGCAATTTTAAAAGGTTCTAATAGTACTAGAAACCAGATAGTAAAAGGCAGGATTATCTTGTTTAGCCAGAACTCTTTAGTGTAGACAGACTAGAGTATTGAGAATTGAAGCAATAATAGAGATTGAATTGCTCAGACAGTTGAATTATCTCAAAGGTCATGGGCAAACTGACCTCCAACCTCCTGTTGCCAAGAGAACTAGCCAAAAGCACCATCCTCTAAGAACTACCAGCCACGAGAATGAAAAAGCCTTTACACTGAAAATAAGAATCAACACTGATACTAAACTAGACATCAGACAAGTGCTTGCAAGTGAGAAATGCCCTCACCCGTCCAATGCCAAAGGATGGACATGTAAACACGAGGTACAGCAAAGTGAGACTTTAATAATGGCCTTGCAAGTCCAGGTGTTCATGAATGGGACCGGCACACAGAAAAGGGCTGTAGCAAGCAGTTTATTCCCTAGTTTGCAAGTCCCTCCCCCACTTCCTCATTAGCTGAGTACTACAGGGTGCACAATCTTCCTTAACACCTAAAATTTATTACCCCCTCGCAAGGAATTCCTTTGTCTGGGGTCTCAGGACAAGCCCGTGGAAAAGGCCCACTTAAGCCCTGTGAAATGAGAAACACCAGGGAATGAAGAAAACCGTGGGGACTAGTAACTAATTACCATCTCAAGGAGAACTCTATCTGTTCCAAGAAAACAATAGGAGCTAGTCATAAAAGAACTCTATCTGTTCAGAGACCCTCTGTGAATGGGCTGGACCAGTCAGACTACTATTGGGCAGGGCCTGAATCAGTTAAAACACCCTCAGATAAGTCATTTCTGAAAATGAATCACTTAGATTATTTTCTTACATTGCATAACATAGAGTAAAATATGGTTTCAATTGAATTTAGAACTATTACTTAGAACTCACATACAGTGGACCCTTGAACAACTCAGGGGTTGGGGCCCCAACCCCTGCCCAGTCTGCCTATAACTTTCCCCCTGAGTCCTGCATGGACCCCACCCCATTGGAGTCTTGTTGTCATTTAAGTACTAGATAAGTAGTGAAGTACTTAACTATGAATAGCCTACTAATAGCCTACTGTTAAGTAGGGTACTTAACTGTTTGGTTAGGTATGTCATGCATTTATGGATTATACCTGGATTTTTTTTCAATAAATATATTGTAAAAATTTGGTTAGGCATGTGTATAAGTGGACCTACACAGCTCAAACCCTCATTGTTCAAGGGTTCACTGTATTAGGACAGGCACGCTAAGGACAAAACTGTAAGGAACATTTTGAACTTTTATGCAGCACTTTCATTTTATGTGGTAATAATGGTATTGTTATTGTTTTAAAAAATTACCAGAGCCATTGCTATGGATTAAGTTCCTGCACTAGGTCCCAACAGACCAGACTAGAAGTCAAAACAGAGTCACACCTGCCAAGTTCCACGTCACTTATGTTGTGGTTTAACCTTCTGAGAAGTCAGGTCAAAAAGGTTACAGCCAATTTCCCAGACAGGCCAGTTTAAATCTTCAATAGCTATGATAACGAAGTTCCCTCTGCTTTAATCCTTACACAAAAGACATAGCCTGAAGTAACCTGATGTTAACTAGTCAGTTATTTTCCTCTTGTTCTGTCTCCCTGTCCCCACCTTACAAGGAAAATCATTTTGAATCTTGTTCTTTGTTTCTGTTTTCTGCAGCCTTTTCTGCCTGTAAAGACTTTGTTATTTGTAATGAACTTTGGAGCATGTCTCTGACTGGTCAGATGGTGTTTCCTGGGTCCGTCCTCATGTTTAACTCCCAATAAACTTTACAAAATTATTTCTGCTTTGACAGCCTTAATTTCAATTGACGTTATTATTAAACTATTTTTCTTTATATTATTGAGTAAAGGGAATTAAGTCTGAAATGTTTGTGTTACTGGAAATAACGCTATTCAGTGTAAAAGAAGAGATTCAGTTATAAAATCAAAGAAATTAAGTAGAAATACTAATGTTAAGGGACGCCCCAACCCCTACTGACCTTAACATATGCATTCTGCTTCTGTACAAGTCGCTTGCTAAAATAAATGGGGGAATAAACAGAATAGCAGGGCCAACTCCATTTTAGGTGGCTCTGCCATTTTAGCCTGAAAAGTCCCTATGGGGAATCCAGGGTGGGGAGGGGCTACAGGGCTAACCACAAAAATTAGCTTATGTATTGCTGGCTTGCTTGCATTGGCTAGATTGTGTCAGCTGTGAAAAATTCCCGCCTAGCTAGAAATAAAAGCTGCGAGAGGTTTTAACTCTGGGCTGTGCTCCTCGATTGGCCTGTGTAGCCCTGGCTGCCAGAAATAAACTTTTTTCCTTTTCCTCTCACTCAGTTCTTGTGGGCAAATTTCTTTTACCCATCGGACACTGGCCATAACACTATACTGGATTTTAAGTGGAAATATGTTAGGGTGTTGAGGCCACACACCTCCTCCTGGGGCAGAGAACTAGCCACGACCCCACCCACATATGAGTATATAATCTATTGAAAACATTCGCCTGGACAGGAGAGATAATGATGGCGCCTGATGGAAGGCACTGGGGAGTGGCCAAGGAAAGACATAGTTTAAAATTATTGGATAGAAGATATTTCCACGCTCATGCTCACCGCTTGATTGCAATAGCAAAGCATCAGAGCAAGATGCATGTTCACATGACCTTTAAGAGGATAGGTTGAAGTTAGGAAATCCCCTTGCCATATGCTTATAAAAGCAGGTGCTTGTGTGAAAATAAATGGAACTGCTTGATGGAACCCCTGCCATGTCTGAGTGTCTCTCTGTGGGGCTGAATAGGCAGCGGCATCCTCACCTTCCTCCCAGGCTCTCCTGGCCACTAGGGTGACAGGAGTAATCCTACCGGTTCCCTCTCTTGCTCATCCCATGGCGGGGGGATAAAAGGGGCTACTGGGAGGTTCACAGCCTGCCGCCCCTGAGCCCCCGCAGAAATATCCCTATGAACTTTTTTTTTTTTTAATCCTTTTTAGCACTGTCCACTGAAAAGGCCAAGAAGCAGTGTCCTTCTGGAAGCCTAAGTGTGCCAAGACCCCATATGTTGGTTACCAACAACATTCGTGAATGAAGCCAGAGCTCCTTGGAGAAATGTCTCTTCCATGTTGGGGGCAGGGAAAGGACAGAGTGGGCAGGAAGCATCTTGTACCAGAAAACATGAAAGCTTTCAAAGATTAATGGGATCACATCAAAAGGATGCCTTTACCAGGGCTCCCATTGGCCAAAGAAACCCCAGTTAAGCCAAAAAATAGTAGTAATCATAGTTTATAGAAACACATTAAATTTATGAAAATTCATGAGTCTGTTATGCTCAAAACAGAAAAAAATTCAAGATAATTTGTTACAAATGAAATAGCTATTACACCAATTTGTTACTTTTAAAATTGGGTAGAGTTGGTGTGAGGGTTGATTTAACATTGCCTCCCCCCAGAACCACACTTGACCAGCTTTAAAAAATAAATAAATAAACCCACGTCAACAAGGAAAGAATTTAGCGTTTATCCTTCCTTTTCATTAGGGCCTGTGTTTGTGTGTAAGTAAATAGATTTAGTTGATTAAGTAAACTCTACCTTATAGAAGGCTAGAAATAGAAAACCACACCCCCAACAGAATTATTAGTTTAGGTGGGAATTGCCAGTCATGGCTGAAATATTGCCGCACCTGCCTCAGATGGATGGCCCTTTCAGAGCACCTGATAGGAATGAGCTGCAGTCCATCAGGAATGTAGGAGAGCAGCCATGTTTTGTGACAGCTAATGGATGTAATAAGGCAGATTTTGACCTGCAACTAGGTTTCACGATGAAGTTATCAGAGAGTATTGATGGATTTTGGACGTGGCTGGTGCCATTGTGCACACAATAAGCACCAGCATGAAATAGTCACCGGCCTCCTCTTCTACTCCGGCATGAAGCCCCTCCTCCCTTCTCCTTTCAAGAAGCCTCCTGACTTAGAAACCACTTTCCAGCTTCTGCATCGGTGCAGTTCTCCACCCAGTTACATCAACCTAATGGTCCGACCCCCATACATTTTGCACCCAAAACCTAATATAAGATCTTGCAAACCCATTGTTGCTGCTGTCCCCCATTTTCAGGGCAGCCTTGGGCTCTCCTCCATTTTGAGTACAGCCCAGCAGACATTTCTTTCTTTAAGAAAGCTTGAACAATACCCAGTATCTCGACTCACTTTTTTTTTTTTTTTTCCTTTTTGTCTTTTTTCATGACCGGTAACGGGATCGCAACCCTCGGTGTCGTGCCCGCACCGCGCTCAACCAGTGAGCGGACCGGTCTCTATATGGGATCCAAACCCTTGGTGGGAGCGCCGCCACACTCCCAAGCACTGCACTCTACCGAGTGCACCACCGGGCCGGCCCTCGACTCACTTTCTATCATTATGGTGCCAAAACCTGAAAAGGGTCTTGGCCAGATAGTCAGCTGATCCCCTCTCTTGGGTTGCCATTACCAGACCTGCTGAAACCAGGTACCTCATGACTCTCCTTTTGCCATTTCAGACCAATGCATCCAACACTGGCCTCAATTCTGAGTGAGTCAGTGGGTCCTGCCTACTTCTACGGGTTCCCATGACTACTCTCTATGACTTTGGTCTCTATGAAGCCTAGGTGCCTGGCTGAGGGAACTCTTCTCATGCCCCCCAACTATTGGAGGACACTCCTCTAGCCAGTCAGTGGCTTTTCTCTTGATAAGGAGGTGGACAGCAGAGAGGATGCTCTTTGTTGGCACACTTCTTCTACCAGGACTGACTGCCCATTCTCACCCTCTACACTGGATGCTCAAGATCCAAACTTCCACACACTACACACTTGGGCTATCTCTGGACAATTTCTTGTCCTCCAGGGAGACATTAAAACTAAACATCTTCTTGTCTACTATACTCCATGCTCTGTGCCTCTGGGCCATCTCCTGGCTAATTTCTTGGCCTCCAGGGAGACACTAAAACTCAAACGCCTTGTTACAATGGATCCCAGTGGACACAAGATGGCACTCCATTTAAATACTCACCAAAAGGGCAAAAGCTGTAGAGATTCCTTGTTCAGCCCTTTTCCTATCTCTGAATGCATTCTTCTCTCTGTCAAAACTGTCCTATGTCTCAAATTCTCCTAGCTCATGCTCCACCTCTCCTTCCAGACTCAGATCAATCTCCCGACCTGTTGGCCCTCCACATTTCTCTCTCTTCCCCACACCTGGCCTCCAGATGGTCATCTTCAGCCCAACTCCTCCTCTTCTCCCCTTTGATCAGGTATCAACCCTGCCTCAGCTCTGGCTCTTTATAACCCTTCCATGAAGTGACTGGGATGGAAGGAATTGTCTAAGTCCATGTACAGGGAGCAGGTCTGGATGGCAGCTCAGGTACATGCTCAACATAGTAGGCAGCCTGTGGGAGTTATTGCTGTTGCTTGCACAGACCCAAATTGGAACTACCAAGCTGGCCACAGGGATCGGGCTCTCCAGCATAACATGATCACACACTTGATTTATGGCCTTCAAAAGGCTACTCACAAGTCAGTCAATTATGACAAGATTAGACAGATCACACAGAGATCCACTGAAAATCCCAGCAAGTTCCTAAAGTGCCTCTTTGAGGCTTTACATGAATACACACATATAGATCCAAACTCCCCTGCAGGCATGGCCCTCTTACACTCTCATTTCATTACCCACTCAGCCCCAGATATTCAAAAAACTATAAAAGAGATCAGGCTAAATACCAGTTCCTGGCTAATGCCACCCGTGGCTCACATACTCCAAAGCTGGCTGCCTTAAGAGGCAAGCCACCCAGGAACTGCTTCAAATGTGGTCAACCAGGCCACTTGGCATGGGCCTGTCATAACCTGTCCTCACTGCAAATGGCCAGGTCACTAGGCATTGACTGTGCCACTTGCCAGAGAGGGAGTGGCCCAGTCCCCAACCTACAGCCTTTGGCTTCATGGCCATCTGTACCAGAGCTTCTAGGCTTTGCCCAAGAGGAGGGTTGAGGATGCGCAGGGCCTGAGGTCCCCACAGAGATCATCATGCGTGAGCTCATGGTAACTCACCTTGTAGCAGGTAAGCCGATCTCTTTTGTCATCAATACAGGGGCCATTTACTCTACCTTTCCTGAATATGCAGGACCAACAACCCCATCCTCTATCACAATAGTAGGGGTCACAATAGTAGGGGTCATGGGATCAGAATACCACCCACAGATCACTCAACCCGTTTCCTACACCCTATAACACCCAATTCATACACAAGTGTTTTTTTTTTGTTTGTTTGTTTGTTTTTTTGAGATCGGCTGCACCACGCTCAGCCAGTGAGCCCTGTGAGCACACCAGTCATCCGTATATAGGATCCAAACCTGTGGCGGGAGCGCTGCTGTGCTCCCAGCACCACACTCTCCCAAGTGCTCCACAGGCTCGGCCCATACACAAGTTTTTAATAATGCCTCAATACCCAGCCCCCTTACTGGGATGGGACATCCTTTTCAAATTCAAAGCTACTCTTACTCTAAACACTTTAACTCCAGCTACAATACTACTGTTACAGGCTGCCCCAGACCTGGCCCTTGCCTTCCACTTTCCCCTCTGCTTCTTATACTTAAAAGTCCAGAATAATAGATCTCCAACATAACCAGTGCTATTTTAGACAAGCCCAAGTACAAAATGGTGCCATCCACCTTCTCACCTCCCCTTCCCCTTTCTCTTTTACAAGAAGCCTCATGGTTTCAGAGAAAATGAAACTTTCAGCGTTTCTGCATGCTCAGAACTCTCCATTCCCATGACCTAACTCAATCACCACCTCTTGGTGTCAACATACCTATATAAGCTCTACCACCCCCACACCTGGTGCTGTCCCACATTTTCAGGGCAGCCCCGGGCTGTCCTCCATTTTGAGAACAGCCCAGCAGATTTCTTTCTTTTATAAAGCTTGAACAGTACCTGGCATCTTGACTCACTTTCTTTCATTAGTCACCATCAGCTTTTGTGGTTTTGCATCTTTCTCTTCCTTTTGACACCCTGGAAAAACTCCCTTCTTGCCAGTCTTTAGCACTGAGTAAGGAGCAAGAGGATGTCCCACATTCCTTTGGAAAGATTTGCTAGCTCCGTAAAGGCGTGGCTGTGCAGGTCAGCCCAGCAGGTACCTGGAAGAGCTTCAGGGATCTGAGAACAGAGACAGCAGGTGCAGGAAAGGTCTCTGATAAAAATCAAGTCAGTAGTTTTGTTTAATGAACTTTTCTCATATACTTGAGGAGAAAGTGTGGAGAGAGAAAGACCAGTAAGGTAATTCCTGCTAACCAAAAACTTCATCTGCAGTTAGAGAGACCTGTGAGTGAACACATGCAAGCCAAGCACGTGCAGATGCAGAGGAGTCTTGGAGCACACGGGCCAGGCAGAGTGAGGGGCCAGTTAAGCGGGGCCAAGCTTACACTTGAGTCCTGAGGATCATGGGAGGCTTTCTCTCTCCACACAGAGCCCAGAACACTTGCAAAGACAAAGTCAAGGATACAAAATGAATGATTAGAAGCAGTGGGAAAAGGTATGAGATTTCCCAATGCTGGAATTTGACTCTGTGAAAAACACCCTCACCCATTCAAGGTCAAAGGATGGACACAGGGCTGGCCCGGTGGCGCACTGGAGAGTGCGCCACTTGGGAGCACGGCGGCGCTCCCGCTGAGGGTTCAGATCCCATGTGGAGACCAGTTCCCGCTCACTGGCAACACCAAGGGTTGCGATCCCATTACCAGTAAGTAAAAAAAGACAAAAAAAAAAAAAAAAAAAAAAAAGGATGGACACAGAGACACAAGGTACAGTGAAGTGAGACTTTAATTATGGCCTTGCAAGTTTCAGGTGTCTGATGGGCAGGCACATGGAAAAGGGCTGTAGCAAGCAATTCATTTATTAGTGTGCAAGTCCCTGTCCCCACCTCCTCATTGGTTGGGGTGCACAAACTTCCTGGTGATGTCTAAGAGTACCCTAATTTACTACCCCCTCAGGAAATTTCTTTGTCTGAGGGCTCAGGACAAGCCCATGAAAAAAGCCCACCCAAAACCCTGTGAAAGGAGAAACATTAGGAAATGAAGAGAACAATAAAGGGCTATTAACTCATTAACATCTCAAGGAGAACTTTATCAATTTAAAGTAAACAATTAAGGGCCAGAAACTCATTAGCATCTGAATGAGAACTTTATTTATTTAGTGACCCCCCCCCCCAGGAATGGGCTGAACCAGTCAGACAACTTTCTGGCTGGGCCTGAATCTGAAAATGAATCACTTCAATTATTTTCTTACAGATTCCTAATTTGATGTATCATTGAGACTAATCTTGAAAAACTGTATTCCAGAACAAGATTTTTTTCAAGGTTCTCAGTTGCTTTAAATTTACCATTTTCAATGTCTATTGTTATCAAAAAGGACACTCAGAACAACTGGGAATTCAGTTTATAAGTGATAGCGTTACCAAAAGAAGACTGACCAGTTGTTTAAATTCTGCTCTCCCTGGAGGTGGAAGACTTCCTAGCAATGCTGACTCCCAGGCCTTCGGCAAGCTCTCACTGCCCTTTTATCCTGGGAATTTCCAGAGCTTTTTGTCTTCTGGAGACATGGGAAGTATATTATCTGAAAGAAAGTGAGCTGAGATGCCAGGTACCATTCAAGCCTGAACCTGCTGTTTCTTATTAAAGAAAGAAATCTGCTGGGCTGTGCTTAAAATGGAGGACAGCCTGGGACTGCCCTGAAAATGGGGGACAGCAGCAGGTGTGGGGGTGCTAGAGCTTATATAGTGTGCCAAGGGCTGGCTGACACCATCAAGGAGGGTCATTAGGCTTCTCGTAAAGGGAAGGGGGGAAGGGAGGGGAGGGGAGCAGGTGGGCGGTGCCACTTTGTACTTGGGCTTGTCTAAAGTGGTGCTGGTTATGTTGCAGATCTATTATTATCACATTTGGTAAATGTTTGTTCTGCACTGGGAGAGCAGTGTACATTACAATGGTACATTCTAAAGACAAGGAGTCAGATCTGGTCTTCAGTATAATCTCAGAGTAGTAGTCACGTTAGTATTCTGATAGGTATTAGTGGAGAATACTGCTGGTGATGTAAATATACTAACCATAAGAGAGTCAGCATTTAAAGTATTAATAGCAGCATAACTAAAATGTGAAAACACAAGAATTGATTTGATGCGAAACTTGATTAAAATCCAATAATGTATATTCAAAATTTTATTACCACATGTAACATTCTCTCTAAAAATAATCCTCAAGGACTGGAAAATATTTTTCATTTCAAATGACAACATACCAAGAGAGTTTGAAGTTTCAAATGAGTTGTGACTGACATCCAGGATGAAACTGATTCCAGTTGTCATGCTGGTTTCAGCTACCAAGGCGGTTCTTTTTCTTGTGACAACATTCATGGGGCAGAGGTGGTGATTGTGAAGTCCCTTCTGCACACCCACAGAGCTCAGCCTAGAGGGTGTGAGGCCTGGCACCGTGAGGAGAGGCCCCACAGGCTGCACTCCCGCGGGAGCTGTGAGGAATCACTTGAGAAGTCCATGG
>NW_007732165.1:133807-137347 GCF_000696425.1 Galeopterus variegatus
TGCACTCCCGCGGGAGCTGTGAGGAATCACTTGAGAAGTCCATGGCTTTTTGTTTGGTACTTCTCCTGTGAGCAGGGCTGGCTCAGCACCACGTGCCGTGGGTTTTGCAGCTCTTTTTCCACACCCCACGCAGTAATAATGAAGCTCTGCCATTCTCAACTTCAGGTTGGGTTTAATTACTTTTAAAAATATTTTTACATTTTTATCTTGGATCTCTCAGATGTTTTCTTAGGTTCATTTGTGTGGAGAGTTTAGGGGCAGCAACGAGGAAGTAAGCACAGTTGTTACAGTGCCAGAGGACGCCAACGTTATATATTACATTACTGAGAAGCCACGTGTGACAGAAAGTGAGCCGAGGTGCCAGGTCCCGTTCAGACTTTATTAAAGAAGGAAATCTCTCCCAGGCTGTGCTCAAAATGGGGGACAGCCCCAACAATGGGTTTGCGAGACTTTATATTAGCTTTTGGGTGTGAAATGTCCTGGGGGGAGGGACCATTAGGTTGATGTAACTGGGTGGAGAGTTGTTTCTAAGTCAGGAGGCTTCTGTAAAGGGAAGGGGTGCGGCGTGGTGCTGGAGGGGAAGACGAGGCCAGGGGCTGTTTCGTGCTGGTGCATATTGTGTGCACAATGGCTCCAGCCACGTCCCAAATCCATCATTCCTGCCTTTTAAGTATAAGAAGGGGAAAGGGGTGAAGGTCTCATTCTTCTGAAGTGACTTCCTGCTGGAGATGGGCAAAGATATGAAAAAACAAAAGATTTATGGTGGCAGGTAAAACAATTAGGTGGCGGGGTACTGGTTTCATGTGGGGACGCTGTATTCCTCTGGGAAGGGTCGCTGATTCTGAGGGGCTGATATCCTCCTCGCAGGAACAATTCGGTGACCTTTTGGTTGGTGAAAGTCTGTATATGTTCCTGCAAGAAATTAGAGAAACACCAAAAGAAACAGGGACCAAAAAGTAGGCTGAGTCCCAGCACACTTAGGGGTCCTAGTAGGGGCACAATCCAGGGTATCCAAGGGTTCAGTGAAATGCTTTAAGCTGTCTTGGATCACCCTGGACTCATTTATGTAATAACACCATTCCTCCCCCAAGAAGAGGCAGGTGCCTCCCTTCTTAGCTGCAGGGAAGTAAAGGGCCCCACGAGTGACTGTCATGAGTGAGGTGACCTGTCACTGGAGGGAGGAGATGCTGTCTATACTTAGTTCTTCTGAGAGTTTTTGATAGGACTGACAAGCAGTACCAGGGCCTGCTATGCCAGCTCCAGTTGTAGGAAGGGTCCCTGCCCCAATTAAAAGGTACAATTAGTGCCCTAAGGGAGCAGGGGCACTTCCTGAGAGGGGGGCTGAAGTTAGTCCCAGTCCAGTCTCCATCTCTCCATCTGTCTGGAGGGTGATGTCAGGGACAAGCCAAATAATATGCAAGAAATCACATTCGGGGCAGGTGACAGGATAATGTAGTTTTACAAAGGAAATATATTCCGGTTTTAGGGCATGGATGAGGATGGGATGAGTGAGTGGCAGCGTTTGGTGTTAGTGAGGCAGAGCGTGGGCAGGCCCCGCACAGGCTGACAGTCCCCAGTGAGGTGAGATTAGAGGAAAGTGAAGAGACCTTTGTGAAAACATTGCAGGCTACATCGACAGGGAGGGGGGTGGCCACAAAATGTTTCTTGCAAAGTGGGAGACAGATGAGTCACTCGGGGACCAGTCTGATTCTCTGAGGACTGCATTGTCCCTGCAGACCTGGAACTTCCATGTTCCAGGTGAGAGGGAGCTTGAGATAGGAGGGAAAACACAAGAAGGGTGTGAAGGGTTAGGGAGCCAAAAGAATTTAAAGGGCACATTGTCACGATGAAATTGCTAAGAAGCATCCTACCAGTAGGAGGTAAAGGAGGCCAGGAGAAATCTTCCCATAATGTTCCACTCCTTTGGGGCAGCTGCTGCCAATCCTGTAGCAAGTAAAGGTTAGGGACACAGGGTGGCATACACTTATCATGTTCCCAGATAGCAAACCTGCAAGATCAGGTCGGGACCAGTCTTGGAGCAGCTCCTGTGTGAAGGACGTGGAGCGGGCCTGCAAGAGTGAGAGGATAATTGCCAGGGGAAAGGTCATCCTTCTTCTGGGATTGGGGGAAGAGCAGAGGTCCTGGAGATTGTTAGTTTTGTGGGTCCTAAAACGGATGAACTGTAAGGAGATGTTGGGTTGGGGGTTGAGCAGAGGGACCCCTCTGGCTTGGTGTTGACAGATTTTTGGGTAAAGTGTCAGGTGCTAGTTTTACCAAGGATAAGTGACACCAAGGAGACTTTCCTAGTACCTTTACTGCCATGGGAGTGGTGAGAAGTACTGCATAAGGCCCTTCCCAGCATGGTGAGCGAGGCTTTGGGATTTGGGTTTTAATATACACTTGCTGTCCTGGGCTCAGTTTAAAGTCTGAGGGGGTGGTGGGGAAAGGATGTGGTAATAGAAGGTTGGCCTGTTCCCTAAGAGCCCTAATGAGTGAAAGAGTAGGGAGATACTGGCCTAAAGGCGATGAGCTGGAAGGGAGAGGTGTGAGAGTGAAGGGTCTACCGTATGTAAGTTCGAGAGGGCTGAGGCCTGTGGGCTTGCGGGGGGCAGCCTGTAGGCAAGTGAGTGACTGATGGGGAGGCCAAAACGAGGGATGATTCTGAGGTGAGAGCATGTGTTACTGCTGTAGCATCCTCTGAAGTGCAGGGAAAAGACTCAATCCAACCTGTAAAGGTATCTACTAATGTTAGAAGATAGCGTGTTCTTTTGTGTGGAGAGTAATGTAAGGGCTGAAGAAGTCATAGTAGGAGTTCATAGCCTATATAAATCGATTATGAAAATCTAAAAAGATTTGCTCAGCTGGTGTAGTAGGGAGGAGATAGTGACCGGAGAGAGTAGACCAGTTGTCACTTCTCTGTGCTCCCAACCATTGGAGGTGTTGTACTTCTTGGGGTATGTATTGGGATAAGGGTCTAGGGGCCATGAGAAGGACCTGAGCAGGAGAGGAAGAGTGGGATCCTGATGATTGGTCAGTCTGTTTTGCAGTTAGATCCACCAGTTTGTTTCCCTGGGCTATGGGGTCGTTGGAGGTTTGGTGTCCTCTGCAGTGTATAACCCCAACCTCCTTTGGCAGTTGTGCAGCCTCAATAGCTTGAGTTAGATTTACTGTGGCATAACCCACGTGGGGGGAAGGCATGGAGGTTGTACTCCCATCTATGAACCACGTAATGGGATGCAGGGAGATGTGTGGAAAGGGATTGAGAAAGAGGTCTAAAGCCTCCGTGCAATTGTGTTCTAAGGGTCATGAGTGTTTTGGGATGAGAGTGGCTGGATTTAAGGGATGGCAAGGTTTAAAGAAGAACTGGGAGTTTTCAATGAAAGTAAGGTGAATAAGTTGTAGGTGGGAAAGGGAGAGAATTGCCTTGGCCTTATTGCTGAGAAGGTCTTGACTGTTTGTTGTTTAAAAGTTAGTTTAGGTCTTTCTTTTTTTTTTTTTTTTTTTTAAAGATGACCGGTAAGGGGATCTTAACCCTTGACT
>NW_007732165.1:138347-138934 GCF_000696425.1 Galeopterus variegatus
GCCCCCAATCTTTACAAGAAAGCAGAAACTTGAAAAGAAATGAAAGGTCACTCTTGAGTAAACTTGCATAGCCAGGAACACAGTGCTCCAGGTACAAACAGATTATGAGGCAGATATCCCGTAAGCACAGACATCTGGCACAAGCAGATTGTCACGTGGGCTTGGTCGCACAGGAACGGGTGCAGGGCCATAGGCTCACAAGAAGGGGTGTGGGGCTACAGGCTCCCGACATATCCCCCTTTCTTTTTTTATTGAGAAATGGAAACATAGCCCAACATAATAAGAGCTGTGTCTGGCTTAGGTTGGGATGTTCAATTCTATAACAGCTTACCTGTCATTGAGATCATCCATAGCAAGATGGATGCCCCTGTCTTAGGTTGCTACAGAACAACACCCTCTTACCCGTCTCTGACTATCCAGCTCTATTTTTTGGAGGGCGAATAGATCTGAGTCTCTCATCAGAATGTTCCATTTCCAGCCGTTGATAATGAATTTGAATAGGCCATGCCTGAATAGCCTCTATCTATTTCTTAATGAAAGCAGTGACCTTATTAAAAAGGAAAGGCCCCAAGGACAGCAAAAGAAGT
>NW_007732165.1:139305-139754 GCF_000696425.1 Galeopterus variegatus
ATGGAAAAGCTACAGGTATAGGTCGTCCCATGACCAAGCATAGCCGGCAGTCCTGAGCAAGATCAGGATTACTTGTATTAAGCAATTTATAAGTAGTATAAAGGAGATGAGAGGTCTGAGGATCTAGATTTAATTCATCTTGATTTTCTGGCAAAGCTAATGGATGATAGGTAAGTTGAGGAAATAGGGTACATGCATTTCCTGTATTTTTTCTTCCACCTTAAGGGTTCTGGTTTGATCTTGTGGTCCGCCTCCGTCAGACATCTAGATAGAGGGAGTAATATACCAGCATACAAGCTTTCCTACGGGTCCCAAACAGGGAGCTTGAGCATATTTATTAGAAGCAAGCCCCACTGCAGACGGAGGGCCGGCAAGATCTCCCCCAAAAGTTCCTTCATAATTTCTAGTTAGGATAGCAGTGAAATATGTCTGATTATCTGAAATACACA
>NW_007732166.1:0-1045 GCF_000696425.1 Galeopterus variegatus
TGTGTTTTTGGTGTAATATACAAAAAATCATTACCAAAACCAATGTCATGAGGCTTTTCTCCTGTTTTCTTCTAGGAGTTTTACAGTTTCAGGTCTTACATTTATGCCTTTAATTCAAAGTTGATTTTTATGTATGATATAAGGTAGGTGTCCAATTTTATTCTTCTGCATGTGGATATCCAGGGTTTTTTGGTTTTTTTTAACACTTTTTATTGAAGAGACTATCCTTTCCCCATTGTGTATTCTTGAAATCCTGTTGAAAATCAATTGACCATATATGTGTGAATTTATTTCTGGGCCCTTTATTCTGTTCCATCAGTATGTATGTCTGTTTGTATGCTAGTCCCATATTGTTTCTGTAGCTTTGTAATGTATTTTAAAATCAGGATGTATGATGTCTCCAGTTTTGATCTTCTTCTTCAAGATTGTTTTGGCTATTCGGGGTCTTTGGTGGTTTTATATAAATTCTAGGATTGTTTTTTTCTATTTCTGTAAAAATGCCGTTGGGATTTCGATAGGGATTACATTGAATCTGTATATTGCATTGGGTAGTATGGACATTTTAATAATATTGTCTTCCAATCCATGATGAACACAGGATGTCTTTTTATTTGTTTATGTCTTCCAATATTATTTCTTTTGATGCTCAAATTGTCCTAAATTTGGCTACTGGGTACCCACTTTGTCAGCTGCTGTGTTCTTTTTTTAAAAACAGCTTTATTGAAGTATAACTGGAATTTAGTAAACTGCACATATTTAAAGTATACAACTTGATAAGCTATGGCATGTGTATATACCAATAAAATTATAATCATAATCAAGATAATGAAAATATTTACCACCTTCAATAGCTTCGTTGGGCTCCTTTGGAATTCCTCCCTCCTGTCTCTCCCTTCTCTGCTAGACCCCTATCCCCCATTCCAGCCCTCTGGGAACCACAGATCTTTTTCTTTCTTTCCTCTTTCTTTCTTCCTTTTTTACTTTCTTTCTTTCTTTCTTTCTTTTTTTGTGGCTAGCAGATACAGGGACCCAAACCCTTGATTTT
>NW_007732166.1:1503-21439 GCF_000696425.1 Galeopterus variegatus
ATCCCCCATTCCAGCCCTCTGGGAACCACAGATCTTTTTCTTTCTTTCCTCTTTCTTTCTTTCTTTTTTACTTTCTTTCTTTCTTTCTTTTTTTGTGGCTAGCAGATACAGGGACCCAAACCCTTGATTTTGGTGTTTTAACACTGAACTCTAACCAACTGAGCTAACTGGCCAGCCCTGCTTTCTTGTACAATAAAGTAGTTTGTATTTTCTTGAATATGACATAAATGGAATCACATAGTATGTACTCCTATTTTATGTTTTTTTTTTCACTCAGCCTAATTATTTTGAAATTCACTCCAGTTGTGAAATATATTCGTAGTTCATTCCTTTTTATTGCTGAGTATTATTTCATTGTATGCCTATACCACAGGTTGTTAATTCCCTTTTGATGGACATTTGAGTTGTTTTAAGTTTTGGCCATTACAAGTAGTAAAGCTGCCATGAACATTCATGTACAAGTCTTTGTGGGACAAATGCACTCATTTCTTTGGATAATTACCTAGCAGTGGAATGGCTAGATTACACGGTAAACATATGGTTAACTTTTTGAGAAAGTGCCAAACCGTTTTGCAAAGTGATTGTACCATTTTATGTCCTCACCAGAATTGTATGAGAGTCCTTGTGCCTCTACATCCTCGCCAACACTTGATGTGGTCAGTATTTAAAGCTTTTACCATTCTAATAGGTGGTAGTTGCATCTCACTATGGTTTTATTTTGCATTTCCCTGATGACTAATGATGTTGGGCCCAATTTTATGTGCTACTTACCATTCTTATTAATTAATTAATTAATTTTTGGAGATGTCAGTTCAAATGTTTTTCTCTTTTTAAAATTGAATTGTTTGTGTTCTTCTTATTGAGTTTTGTGATTTTTCTGGTACACCAAAGAGTCTTGCTTTCTATATGGGTAATGATTAGACATAGAATGAATACTTCTCTGTCCCCAATCAACAAATCTTAAAAGTTAGATACCAGAAAGATCAAACTCTTGCTAACTGTCTTAGCTGCATCCCAGAACAAAGCTCAAGAATATTTATAGGCATTCAAAAATATCAACACCTAACAAGGTAAAATTTACAATGTCTGGAATCCAATTTAAAAGAAAAAAATTGCCAGGCATGCAAAGAAGCAGGAAACTGAGCCCTAGGGAAGAAGAAAATCAGTAAATTGCAGTTGATCCAGAACTGATGTTAAATGTTAGAGTGAACAAAGAAGGATATTAAAATAACAATTTTAACATTGAACATATGTTCAAAAAGTTAAGTAGAGACATGGAAGATATAAGGAGGGTCCAAATAAAACTCTTAGAGATGAAAACTATAATGCATGATGAAAAATACACTGGAATTATAGCAGATTAGATCTCGCAGAAAAAAGCATTTGTGAACTTGAAGACACAGCAGTGGAAACTATCCAAAATGAAACACTGAAAGATAAGAGTTTTAAAAATGGAAATAAGCATCAATGAGATGTGGGAAAACTTTGAGTGGCCTAACATATGTGTAATTGGAGTCTCCGAAAGAAAGAGGAGGAGCGGGAAAGATGTTTGAAGAAATAATGGTTGGAAAATTTCCAAATTTGATGAAAACTTTAAATCCATAAACCCAAGCACAAGATATATGAAGAAAACCACAAGGGACATCATAATCAAATAATTTAAAACCAATGTCAAGGAGAAAATATTACAAGCAGCCAGAGAAAAAAGAAACATCAGGTATTGAGGAACAAAGATAATAATGACAGCAATTATCTTGTCAGGAACCGTGCAAATGAGAAGATAGTGGAGCAGCAGCTTTAAATTATGAAAGGAAAGAAAACAAAAACTCTGCCAACCCAGATTTCTATACCTAGCGAAAAATCTTTCACAGCAAAGGTGGAATACAGACTATTCAAGAATTACAAAAGCTGAAAGAATTTAGCGGCAACAGACCTACACTACTAGAAATGTTAAATGACCAGATAGAAAAAGGATATACACAAAGGAATAAAGAGCATTGAAAATAGTAACTACGTGGGTAAATATATTAAGTTTTTCTTATTTAAATCTCTATAAAAGATAACTGTCTGTTTAAAAAATATTAACAATGTAGTGTAGGGGTTAGAATAAGTAAAAACATATTGCATGATAACAGCAGTATAAAAGTCGAGTGGGGAGAAATGGAAGTATACTACTATAAGGCTTTTATGCTGCATGTGAAGTAGAATCGCATTACCTGAAGGTGCACTGTGATAAGTTAAAGGTATATACCATAACTCTAATGCAACAATTATAATAACACAACGAAGAGTTATAGCTAAAATGATAAGATGGAATCAATCCAAAACAAAAACAATCCAAAGTAAAAAAGGAGTAAAAATGAACAAAGAACAGAGAAAAAAACCAAAAAATTTGTAGTAAGGTGATAGATTTAAATGCAACTATATCAATAATCACATTAAATATAAATGGCTTAAATGGTTTAAATATTTCAATTAAAAGGCAGAAGGGGAAAAAGGCAAAACACAACTATATGCTGCCTACAAATAATGCACTTTAAATATGAAACACAAATAGGTTAAAAGTAAAAAGATGTACCACACTGACATGACTCAAAATACAGCTGCAGTGATTATATTAATATTCAATAGATTTCAGAGCAAAATATATTTCCAGTGATACAGAAAGTCATTTCATAATGTTAATGGAGTAAATTCATCAATAGGACATAACAATTCTAAGTATTTATTTACCTCATAACATAGCTTTAAAATACATTAATCAGGAAGCTGAAACTTTTGAAATCATTTCTTTAGTCTAACTTTTTCTCTCTCTTTTCCTTTCTTTTCTCCCTCTCTCCCTCCCACTTCTTTCCTTCCTTCCTTCCTTCCTTCCTTCTTTTTTCTTTCATCCTCCTCTTCTCCTCCTCCTCCTTTTACAAATGAAGAACTTGAGCCCAGGGAGGTGTAATAATCCCAGAGGCACACACAGTGAGAAGCAGAGCTGTGTCTGAGACCCAGGTCTTCGAACTTCTTATCTAAGATCCTTTTCTCTTCACTGCACTTCACTGAGCTTGAACAAACATTGTTTTACTATATTAACAACTCTTTAAGTGAAGGTATTAATGATGCATAAATAAACAGACCACTAGATGGAAAACAGAAGTGTGACCTAGACACTATTCCTCATTTGTTGACGGCTGATTGGCATCAGCCGGCACAGAAGCCAAACAAAAGGTTGAAAAGAAAATGGCTATTGGGGAAACTGTCTTGGGAATTGCCCATGGAATTTCTATTTTCAGGAGAAATCTGGGAACCTTGGGATAGGAATGCTTCTCTGAGGTCATTGTACCTTCCTGGCACCGGGTAGGCAAGACTTCTTAAGTACAGCACTTCATTTGAGATGAATATTTGATGCACCTGCTCTAAAATGGTGGCTGCATGGTCTTCCCTGGCCATGCTATCAACGTGCCCAGTGCCCCAGTTCTACCAACTGGCCCATGAATTCACATAGAAATCAATTATCAGCCAAGCAAGAGCTTTAGGAGGCTCTGAGTGCTGACCCATGCACAGGGATGAAGGCAATCAAGCAGAAGGTCATCTGGGGTCAAGCCCATGGCTTTGGATAGCCATTTGTCACTTGGAATTGGGCAGGGAACCATAAACACAGGAGACAGCAAGTGAAGTTAGCTAATTATACACAATTGTGACCATAGGTTGTCCTGATCAGACAGGGCAAGATAGAGGCAGTTAGAGGACAAAAGTGTGTTTAAAAAACATAGACTTCCCCAGCTCAGAAATGGAGCAGTTGGTGCTGAAAAGACATAAGTAGGAGTTAGAGCATCCCAGTGTTCAATTTGGAGGCCATGGCACATGGGCTTGAAGAGGAGTGGAGGGTAATTTCAAGGCTCCCAACAATTAAACCAAGCAGGGCTGCATTATGTCAGCCTTGGGTAACAACCATGACAGTCAGAGTCAAAAGCAGAAGCCTATAAAAGTGCTTCACCACTAACCAGTAACTCAGGGATAATGTAATCCAGAGCTCCGTGGAGGAGAGCTTGGCTGCTGGGCAGTCGGTCAGATTGGCTTAGCCGTCTCACTTATTATAAAGGGAAAACAACAGAAACGAAAGAAAAAATCCCAATCGTGTGTCAAAATGGGAGGCCTGAAGACTTTGGAGTTAAACAGATATGTCTCACTTCAACCACTAGAAACTGTGCGACAGGGATCAGATTAATCAGTTTCCCTGAGCCTTGGTTTCCTCAGCCGCAAGCAGAGGATGATGACATGGGCCTCACAGGACGGTCGTGAGGGTTAGGAATGGCGTAGGGACATAAGATCCTCTCGCTTGTGGTAGGAGATGATGAGATGGTCCCCCCCATCATCCTCGTCTCTTGGATGACTTTGGGAAAGCTGCCACCTTCTTTCTTTGCCTTTAGTTTTTTTTTGTTTTTTTTGGGGGGGGGTTGTCTCGGGGTAGAACAACTAGGAGCATAATCCTCATCGCTAGACCAAGCTGTTACCACTTTAGGTGCCAAATCAGAGCTAACTGCTGGGAATGACGACCAGAGTCTTGTCTCTCCTGCGGACCATATGCCCACCCCGGTAGTAGAGGGGACTCCAGCACTTGCTGTACCTGGGATCGAGTGTGAAGTCGCCAAGGCCAGGCCTCTGCACTATACCCATGCAGAGCTGGTTCCTCCTACCCTAAGCTACCCACCTGTTCTCTGCTTGACTAGAAGAGGTGAAAGCCACAATTGAATATATTTAATTAATATCTATAAAAAGTAATTATAGGTCAACTAGTCAACTACAACTCCACTCATCTTTATATAATTGCACATAAATTACATTTGATGATGGATGTGGGTACGGTTTAGGATGTCTGCAAAGGAGTTCTGTTCAACAGGAGTACTTTGCCCAGTAGGATACTACCCTCTGAACAGCAAACATAATAACATCACAAAACAGACACAAACTCCAAGAGGAGACACAATTACCACCTCTCCTGCCCCTTGCTATCCTGTTTTGCCACACTTCTGCTAGGTTAGGTAGAAAGTCTAATTCTGCCAACTATAATTTGGGTTGAGCATCTCTGTTCTTCTACATAAAAAATAAAATAATAATATGGTGGTTAGTGCCTCATTTTTTCCTAAAAGGAGAAAGGAGGTGTAGTTAGAGACATTGTTCTCCACACACTGCTGCCTGACACAGGGTGTTTGCCAAAATCCCACACTGGAATGTGTCATGAGGAGAGACTAAAGGCTTGGGGTACTGTATCAGCCAGGTTCCTACAGAGAACAGTATACACATATACATATACATACATATGCATATATACACGTATACATACGTGTACGGACACACACACACACAGCTGATCCTCGAGCAACACAGGTTTGAACTGCGTGAGTCCACTTACAGGTGGATTTGTTTCAACTGTGGATGGAAAATACAGTATTTGTAGGATAATATTAAGGAGGGCTGACTACTCATTTATGGGGGTTCCCACAGCCAACTGCGGGACTTGGTATCTGTGGTATTTTGTGGAGGGGGGTGGTGTTCCTAGAACTAATTCCTTATAGATACTGAAGAACTCTCTCTCTCTCTCTCTCCCCCACTCCATCTCTCTCTTTCAATATATACATATATATGTGTGTGTGTATATATATATATATATATATATATACTTTTTGTTGTTGTTATGAGGAATTGGCTCATACAATTAAGAGGTTGGCAAGTCTCAAGGTGGCTTGAGAACTAAGACAGCCAATGATGTAAGTTCCAGTCTAAAAGCCAGTAGGCTTGAGACCCAAGAAAAGCCAATGTTTCGGTTCAAGTCCAAAGTCAGGAAAAATCTAATGTTCCAGCTCAAGTGGTCAGGCAGGAGGAACTCCCTCTTTTTGGGGGGATGATCAGTCTTTTTGTTCTATTTAAGCCTTCAGTTGGTTGGATAAGGCCCACCAACATTAGAGAGGGCAAGCTTCTTTACTCAGTCTATTAATTTAAATGGTAAACTCATTCAAAAACACCCTCACAGAAACATCCAGACTAATGTTTGACCACATTTCTGGGTACCCCATGGCCCAGTCAAGTTGACAGATAAAGTTAATCATCACAGGTGCACATGGCCCTACCTGATCTGACAATTTTAGTTGGTAGAAGAAAGTGCCAGGCAGTATGGCAAGTTGGAAAACATGTGCTTTAGAGTTAGTTGGACCTGCGGTCAAATCCAACTGTGTGTCTCATTACTCCATCAGTCTTAGTTGTCTTATTAGTAAAATGTAGGTAATATTTTTTGCGTGTTTCTAAGTTTAGATAAGATGATATATACAAAGCACCCAGTAATCAGTAAATATTCAATAAGGGCTGGCTATTATGATTAGTAATAATCTATGATGATGCTAATAAAATCTGATCTGTTGTCCTTACCTCGTCAGCTGTATTCTATTTCATATACAGTTTAACTCACCCTGAGATCAGCACAATCCCCTAGCAAGCTCGATTTTTACCATTTGTAAATGCATTGCTTACTTTCCTAAACTGCAGGGGATTAGATGGTTTTTTAGCCATTGAACTTGGTTGAAGGGCAGGGCCATTTTATCTACTAAAGGCACAATATCTAGGGCTTATGAGATTTTCAAAGGCTAGTAAAAGTGTTTTATTTTTCAAACAAATTTTGGCTCCAAAATATGAAAAGAAAGCTGCAAAATTACAATTAAGATGTTTAATCAAATATCTACAAAAAGTAATCACATCATCTAGTCAACTGCGACTCATGTGTTAGTACAAGGAAATTACATTTGATGGTGGATGTAGATACCGTCTGGGATGCCTGCTTTGATGTGGGTGGGGCCTCTAAAAGTAAGAATGCTTAGGGTCTATGAAGGTCTTAAAATAACCCTAACAAAGACTGGAAACGGTTTGCTCACTGGGTGAGCGTGGTGCTGACAACACCGAGTCAAGGGTTAAGATCCCCTTACCGGTCATCTTTAAAAAAAAAAAAAAAGACTGGAAATGCACGTGGTCCAGGGGTGGAAAGTAAATGGAAAATGTCTTGAGAGAGGAATACGGGTGAGGATTGGAGACCCACTGGGTGTGCAAGGCCATGTCCAGTGAACCTACTGAGTGCTGAGATTGGGTAGGTTCTGGAGGCACAGTGTGGATAAACAGGGAGTAATGAAGCCCCTTCACTGTCCCCACCAGCAGCAGATCCCCCACTTGAGCATCTAAGTCAGTGGAGAGAAATACTGTCCGCCCAAGCATCTTTCAGCAAGTAGTTTAGGGAAAACCATCAGATGGAGTAGCAAGAAGTAACTGCTGACAGCCTGAACCACAAGTACTTCCAGCTAAATAGAAACAATTAGGTTGGAGCAGATGCCAAGGGCAATTCTAGCTCTGTAGTTCACTTGTGCTCTCTCAGATTACCATTGATATTTCTGTTTTACTCCCTTTTCCTTCCCTTGTACCACAATCTATCTTCATTGAGCAGAGGGCCAGAATGTGCCAACAGAAAACCAGGGAGACTGAGCTGGCAGGACCTTCCACTCTTGGGTGATGGTTGGAGCCTTGGGAAAGGAGGTATTAACACTGAGCCAGGGAGTTTTCCAGCAGTGGGGCAGGCAGGTGGCACCTGTCCACATCTCACTCTTGCCACCATGTGCCCATCACCAAGGGAAAGTGAAAAGGGAGTTCCATCATTGGGTGATGCAGGAGGTCAGAGGCTGAGATGGTGTCTTCATCCATTTGTGCTACCATAACAAAATACCACAGAGGGTAATTTATAAGGAACAGAAATTTATTTCTCACAGTGCTGGAGGCTGGGAAGTCCAAGATTGAGGCACTGGCAGGTTTGGTATCTGATGAGGGCAACTTTCTGCTTCTCAGACGGTACCTGGAATGCTGCATCCTCCAGCGGGGAGGAACGCCGTGTCCTCACGTAGCAGAAGGAGGAAGGGCAAAAGGGGTAAACTCCCTTATCAAGCCCTTTTATAAGGGCACCTCATCCCATTTGTGAGGGTGGAGGCTCATGACTCAATCACCCCCCAAAGGCCACAACTCCCAATACTGTCACATGGGGAATTAAGTTTCAACATACATTTTTGGAGGGGATAAAAACATTTAAACCACAGCAGATGGCAATGAGTCAGAAGGATGGGGTCCCCTAGATATGCCTGACTCTACCAAGTAACACAAAAAAATTGCCAATGTGCTGGGCCCCAACGTCAGGGGTTGGGGCTATCCTCACTATCTGTGTTTTAAGATTGCTAGTTATCACGTGGATCACTGCACCAATGCCTCATTACTTTCTGGGGGAGACGTTCTATTCTTCCCATATAAAATAAATAAGGGTCAAATGATATACCTGACCCCAAAAAAGCATGACACAGGGGCCCTGTTTGCAGATTTCCTTTGATCCTCTTCTCAGTGTCAAAAGGCATGTGGTTAGCTTAGGAAAATTCGTATTTGTTATTGAGACTTTTTTTAAAAAAGATTTTTTTCTCTCCTGGCTAAACCACTTTAGGGGAACCTTTTCTTAGGGGAAGTATTTATTATTTATTCTAACGAACTCTTATATGGCTCTTGCTACGTGCCAAGCATGAATCTAGGAGCATTTACAAATATCAAACCATTTATTTCTTTATTTTATTGTAACAATAGTTGATTGTCTGTGGGGTACAGAATTGAATGTCAATACCCGAGTGCAATATGTGATGCTCAAATCAGGATAATTAATATGTTCAACATATTATACAACATTATCATTTTTCATGGCCAAATATCAAACTATTTAATCATCATAACAATGTTATGAGATAGGCTTATGCATTATTATCACCTAAAGGGGTAAAAGAGGATCAGAGAGGTTAGGTAACTTTTCCAAAGTCACACTGCTTACCAGTGACAGAATGGAGCTCTGAGCCTGGGCAGGCCGTGATCTTAGCCACATCACTGTGCTGCCTCATTTCTTTTGCTAAGGCTTTCTTCAGACCCTCTTAAGGTTGTGGAATATAAAATTAGAAATGATGTTTTAATGATGATTTGGTCTTACTAGATATGCAGGAGAATCATTGCTCACCCCTATTTCTGTTTGTATATTCCAGAAGCAACTTTGTTTTAAGCTGCTACTCCAAGGCAGCCTTGGGTTTACCATATATTTCCCATACCTCCCTGCTCAGAGACCCATCGATTTGCTCAGATTATGTCAGAAAACTCAGGAGCAAGCAGGTTAGGACAGACCAAGGAGAAGGTCAACACCACCAAGAGCAATAGGGTATGTATGTCACCTGTCCCAGTCTATGAAGCTAGAACTCAGGTTGATGCTTTGATCACATCGTTTTTTTATTTATGAGCAGCAGAAATGGGCTCTGGTTAACTTAAGGGGGAAAAAAAAGGAAGATACTGGAAGAATTCTGGGTGGCTGAAAGAATCAAGGAAGCATTGAGTAGTGTTACAAATTAGACCTTAGAAAGGACTGGAAAGAAGGCAGCCTTGGAGATTTTGGTAGCAGGACCATGAATGGTCTCTTTAGGGTGCTTCCTAGGAATGTATTCACTCCAAACATTTCTCATTCTTGTGTCACTCCAATAAAGATTTCCATTCCCAGCAAAGAGATTCTGATTGGAATAGGTCCGGTCACAGGAAAAGCTCATGCTCAGGCTGTGGGCATGGCACATGGAAGGAGAAAATGGAGAGATCCTCAAGAAGGAGGAAAGGATACTGGACAGGCAGAAATAGCAGCCATTTGCTCAGTGCTCAGTGCTCTTTGCCGCCACCCCAGCGTCACAGGTCCCATTCCTGTTTAATGCACCTGGCAGACCCATGTCCTCCTGATTCTGACTCTGTTGATCTGATCCTGATTCCTCTCTGTTTCCTACCTTGATGGTTTGGTTTTGGTTCTCCCAGTCTCCACCACAGAGCCGTGTAGGAAGGCCTTGCATGAATTGTAATCCTCTTCCTGTATTTTTTCCTATTAATGATTTCCATTTTTATGATTCTATAATCAGCGTTTGAATGACATGTTCATTTATGTCATTTCATTTAATGTTCTCCACAACCCTCTGAAGGAGGCAGAGTAGATACTATTTTCACCATCTTGTAGACAAGCAAACTGGGGTTTAGTCAGACTGGCTGGCTCAGCCACAAAGTAACTGAGAAGCAGCCTATTGTACTAAAACCCAGGACTTCCAATTTTGCAGTTCCAAGTTGCTTCCCACTTCTCATATTATTATGGTTTCTCTGTGTATCTCCCCAGAGTGTCTTTGATTAATTTAATGAACATCCTCTTATTTTTTTATTTTTCAGAAAGGAAAGAGAGTGAGCAAGTAAATGGTAAAGGCGGGGTGTAGTTTGCTCAGCTGAATATTTCTTATGGTAAAACAAGATTGATACGTGTTCATCTCAGGGTGTTCGGAGTTTTCAGGGTTTTCCTTCACATGGCATTCCTCTTCTAATCCCTTGAAAAATAACAGTCACAATTCACTCAGTAGGTAAATAGGATCCAGCTCTCATTTGGCTGTCGTGCAGCTGACGCCCACAGCTACATCGTATATCCTTCAGCCTTTGTAGGCAAGTCCCCTTGGCATTTAGACCTCTGTCAACACCAGAGGAAAGTGGAGCACAAATGACAAATAGGTTGTTATTACCAGTCTTGTCAAACCTCAATCCCCATTGAGTTGGTTCACATGTGCTGACTTTCCAAAACTAATTTAGCAGGTAGAGCTGGGTGTCTGGAAGTCAGTGGGCCCAGCTGGAGTGGGTGTTCATGGCCCTCAACGCCACCTGCAGATTATCTTGGAGGCTCTTTTAGGCCCAAGTCCTGGGGGTGCTGACCACCTCTAGGCTACCTCTTAAATTAAGTCACTTTGCAAAACATCTGTGAATTCATTTATTCACTCAAAAGATACTTATTAAGTGCTAACTATGTGCTGTCCTAGGGGATAGAGTGAGCAATTTAAATTCCCTGCTCTTGTTTAATAATTGAGTGTCTATGTGTGTGTGTGTATGTATGTGAGTGTGTGTGTACATACATGTATGTGGAAAGGGTCTTCGATATCTTAAAGTAGGAGTCACAAACTCAAATGCCTTCATAATCCAAGGGTGTACCTTGGCATATGGTGTACTGGGTCTCAAACATTTGGAGTTTTCAAACAGTAAAAGTAAAACCACAAAAGAGATCAGAGAGGACTCCCAGTTTTAATTTTTGTCCACTAAGGAATTCTTAAAAAGCAACTATCATCTAGAATCCTATAATTTTACAAAAGAAAGAGTTAAACACCCCAAACTAGGAATGACATAAATATAATAAAACAGTTTTTAAGTTATGACTCTCATACCAACATGTTCTTTATTCTTTGATCATGAGACACACTGTTGTCATACACTAACAATACCGAAATCACCATCTGTCTTAATTTCCTTTATCAGCATGTACACTTACTATAGTGTATTTTCTCCCCTAAGGTATTATTAAACAATCATGCCTCATAATGGATTAAGGAAATTATGATGTTGTCCTTATTTTTCTCATTTTGTCATGAATTGGTGAAAGCTGTCAGGTGTGTGGACTGGTGTCTGGGAACTGCTGCCTGGTATGGGAGAAAGAGCACTCGCTGGCTTGGAATCAGATGGAACTGAGTTTTAATCCTGGCTTCAGCCTTTGTAGTTTTAGACAATTTTTTTAACCTCTTGGAGCCTCAGTTTCATCTGTAGGATGGAAATAATAATACTTGCATATGAATTAGAGATAATATGAACTGCCTTGCAATACTGGGCACATAATCACTCAGTACATGGTAGCTGTTGTCACACTATCTTTTCAAGGAGTCAAGATAGTTGATACATTCATTTCTGTGTAATGCAGGTGACACAGGTGGCTAGCCCCAGGCCTGAATGCTGAGGGTCGGTGCTGGCTGTGTCATTTCATAGCAGCAGACTCACTTATGTAATTCTACAGCAGGATAGCAAATACCCGCCACATGGGCTTCCCTGCCACCACCTCAACCTGGACAGACACTGCTGAGTGGTCATACTGCTGTTTGCTGTCAGGACTGCCTGGCCCTCAGAGTGTTTCTCAACAACGATTTCCCCATGTTGGAGCTCCTGCAGGGCTGAGGCTTCTTACCATTCCTCTGCTGGACATTCTGGGCTAGGCCAGCCCAGGTCAACCTTGCTTTACAAGGTTATGTATGATATATACAATTTTAATTCTCTTTTTCTACCCTTGAGGCAAGGCGTCATCCCCATGATGATGCCAACTCCAGTGTTGCACAAGCTGTCCCCCCACCCTTTGCTTACTCTCTATTTGTTGGAGCGCTGGGCAGCAAGCGGCATTAGGATGGCAGCAGGTCAGGCATACTCAGAGGTGCCCTTGGCTGCACTCAGCCTCTTGGCATAGGTAGGGATGTAAAGGCCCATCACTCTTCTTTCTGTTGGTGACCTCCTTCCCACCTGTTCCAGCAGGTGAATGTGAACAGGGATGCTGTCCTTACCCACGCTGGTCTTGACCCCTGGTGTTCCTCATCTTCACTGGACAACCGGACTGACTTTCCTCTATGGCACGTGCATCTTATCCTGATTTAATTCTTTTATGTTCCCATTTTCACTCTTATTTTCTCCATGGGAAGAAAGTAGTAAAGTAAAAATCACATATGCTTTAGGGTTAGATAAACTTGGGATCAGTAGCTGCTTACTAGCTATGAGATGTTGTCAGTTAATTCACTTTGCTGGGCCTCAGTTTTCTCCTCTGTAAAATGAACATGACAACAGAGCATTGTTGTGAGGATCGAATGCAATATTACATTGTTATGGAAAGGACATAGCGTCATGCTTGGCACAGAGTAAGTGCTTAGCTAATTAATTTGGCACTGTTGAGCTTTTGCTATGTGCCAGGTGGCACTTTAGCAATGGGGATACAGCAGGGAACCAAGCACACAGCTCACTTGTCAAACCAAACTTAAACATAAACAAATAAAGGAATAAAAATGTCAGCTAGTAGAGTGCTCTGAAGAAAATCTATTGGGATGAGGTGGTTGAGAGGGACCAGAAAGATGGGGGAGGCCACATTCTGGGGGATGCTTAGCCCAAGCCTCGCAGAGGTGGAGAGAGTTGAGCCAAGACCTAGTTAACAAGAAGGAGCCAGACACGCTACAATGCGAAGGAGGCACTGTCTGAGCAGAGGAACCAGCAAACGCAACGTCCTCATGCACAGCGGGAGCCCGGAGAGTGTTGGCAAGAAGGCCAGAGTGCTGCAGCGACGAGGACAGCTGGGGGACGGGGACGGGTGGGAGGCGGGTGCGGCCAGGGATAGGCATTTGGAACTTATCTGAAGCTCAGTATTATTTCTGTTTCTGCCCTTCCTTCCAAATCCAACTTCAGGCTGGTACCTTGTTATCTTCCCTGCCTGACAATTCAGCTTGGGGGTCTCAGCCCTGCACTGTATGTATCTAGATTCCAGTTCCCAGTGGCTCAGCAGAGGACCTGAGGCTCTTTCCCCTGTCAGAACTAGATGTACAGTTTTATTCCCAACTGCTAAGACTCATCTCCAAGAATCCTGTCCTACCTCACTTTTTCTTTTTCTCTTTTTTTTTTTGGCAACTGGCAGGTACAGGAATCGAACCCTTGACATTGGTGTTATCAGCATCATGCTCTAACCAACTGAGTTAACTGGCCAACCCCCGGTCCTGCTTCACTTTAGCTTGCACTGATCCTTGCCTTGTTTCTTGGACACTCAGCCTTTGGGCTTCCAGGTTTGCAGGTAGGTTTTGTATATTCATAATTTCTTAAGGACTCTTGCATGCTAATCTTATCTCTCCAACTAGAACATAAGGTCCTTCAAACATAGACGTCACTCCTACTTTTTTTCCCCTTTGGTAACCCCCCAGTGCCTACTATCATGTTTAGTGGCTGAGTGAATGAATGTTGTCACTTCCTACTCCAGCTAAAGTAGCCACTCCCCATCACTGTTGATACCACATTCACATTTTATGTTCTTCATAGTTTTATCACCATCTAGATTGATCTGGTCTGTTTAGGGATGTCTGCTCCAACAAGAATGTAAACACCATGAGAGCAACAACCTTGCCTGTCTTTCTACTGGGCCTTGAGCAGTGCCTGCCCATAGCAGAAGCTCAATAAATAAATGAATCTACAACAAAGACTTGGCTGCCAGTGGGTAACCTTAGCCAAGTTAGAATTATTGATCAGATGGTCTTCATCTCACCTTGCAGAGGAGAAACTCTGTTCTGGAAAGGCATTCATGCTTTTTCCCTGGGCTCTAATTCTTAGACCTCAGACTGTGGAGGTCTGACCAAGGGGTGTTGCTTTGGGTCAGTGGCAAAATCATTAATGTCCCATTGTGTCCCTGTGGGCTTTCTCTTGGTACCTGATTTAGAAGTGGAGCGTTTAGGAGGGGTGGAAGAAGCTGCCCTTTGGTATACATGTTCCCCAAAGCTGTGACTTCATTTGTTTAATTCATTTCAACCATTTCTCTTTTAATTGACCATTTACAGTCCACTGGGACCACAGCAATGACCTACAGGGTTAAGAGGAAAGTAATGGTGTGTCAATGAAGGAGCCTGCTCTACGAGCTCTGACACCCCACTCTGCCTCCCCCATTGGCTCGGGGAATATGTGGTTTATATTAGTGACCTGGAGAAAGTTCATGCCCTCTGGGAGGAGTGTGTCCATGAAATGGCAGCATGATTAATGGTTTATTTACAGCACTGACAAGCAGCCTGTCAGGACCCTTTGGTGGCCTTTGATGTAAAACACACCGAGAGGCCCTGGATAGTCCTTATCTCCTTGGAGGAGGAGAGAAATCAGAAATGAAGAACAGGAGGCCAAGGCTCTGGACCCTGGGCTTCAGGGTCTGAATGGTGAAAACAGAATGGTCCAGGGATTGGCAGGGTTGGGGGTGAGTGGGTGGCACTCAGCAGGGTGTCCCTGTTGTCTTTCTCATTTTTCCTTTTCTCTCCTGTATCTTCTTCTTCCTTAGGCACCCCCATGTCAACTTGGATCCCTCAAGTCTCACAGGACAATGATTTCACAAATTACACATGAACATTACCAGGAGTAACATCATGGACATTTGTATGTCTAAGGGACAGTGGGTGGGCAATGGTTAAGCTACAGTATTGAAACGTTAGTGAGACATTAAAGAACTCTGGCCTCTGGGTGAAGGAGCCATGTTTCTTTAAGAGAACAAAAGAACCAAAAATGATTCCCAATTGCCCAGGACAGAGGACAGAGTTTGCAAACAGGCAGCCGACAAGCTGAATCCAGCACGCAGCTGTATTTTGTTTGGCTGCAGAGAGCTGAAAAACTTTTTAATAGTTGCCAGCGTTTAACAGTAAGATTTCAATTTCACATAAAAATTCAGATTTCTGCTTTCTCTTGAAATACTGGAGATCTGGGCCTGTATTCACTCAGGACAGAAGGAGCTAAAGCTAAGGAAAGTTTGCTCCTCTCAGTCCAGGCAAATCCTGTGTCCACTGTCTCCCCCAGATCATACTGTGTGCTCGTTGCAATTTATCACTGTTCTTGAGCTGTTGTTTTGTTTATTCCTAATCTACTCTGTGCACATTTTGGTGAGTTATTTCATTCAAATTCTTTGAGTCAGTGAAATGTTTTCTCATCAGTAAAATGGGGATACCAACTAGTAGGATTGTTGTGATATTTACCAGAGATACTAAGTAAAGTGCTTAGCACAGTGCCTGGTATATAAAAAGTCTTCAGTAAATGGCAGTGATTATTTATATTGCAAACATGAATTTAGGCCTCCCACTAAGTAAAAGCACTCTGGTGGTCTCTTGTTAATTTCAAAGCTAAATTATTCAAATTGACACTAGGAGTAGGTTCTGCCTTCCTTTGTCTATGACGATCCATCTGAGGTCAGACAGTATCCCAAAGCAGCCTGGATGCTCTAGTTTTAAAGAATTCTTTAAAAACACTGATTTTAAATATTTAAATATTTTACCTACTAAGCTGAGCATTTAGAGAGACTGAGTGCCTTATCACTTCAGGGTAAATTAGAATTGGGCTAGCCAGAAATGCTTCTGGCTAAGAATGAAGAGATACAAGAAGAAAGAAACACTCTATTATGAGAACATGTGAAGATATTCCCCAGCAGCTCTCTGGCTGCTAGTTCTCTCTTCTCCTGTGGAAAGAATGAGGCAAGGGAGAGCAGCAGTTGGTCCGATGAGTCACGACCCAGAACGAGACACATGTGGCCTCAAGCCCTCGACTTCTGGCACACATTCTGTTCGTCTTCCTTAGTTTGTAATTCCTCTTGTAGTTCTTCCCAGGCTATTACCTACAGCATGGGAATCTGGAGGTCATGGTACTTGGACAGTTTGATATACAGTCACAAGTAATCCTGTCTATAGCCATGAAACTTCACCTTGATGCAAGGGACAGGTTTTTTAGATTGGAATCAGGTTCATGCTAAGGAAATCACCAATTCCTATTTTTCCCACATTATTTCCTGACTAGAAAGAGCTCTGTACTTCTGGATACATTACCTCCAAAATGTTGTTTTCCATTCAAGGTGTGTTGTGCCTAAACTTGCATGAGTTAGAATGCTTGTGGCTGCAAGTAACAGATAAAGGCTTTTGATTTTCTTACTCATCAGAAAGTCTGGTGGTGGGTTCAATTCTTTTCTACCAACAGGGCTCAAGTTTTTACAGATGGTTGAGCTATATTTCCCAGGGGTGCTCATAGGAAAGACCTAGAGTAAAACTTTGGGAATAGAAAAAAATACTCTACCACTAAAGCTCTGTTCTATGCTGCAGATAACATCATGTGCTGAGAAATAGCTGATAGCTCATGGATGAGCCCCTGTGGGGCCTCATTTAAATACTTCTTCCTGCCATTGGTAGGGGAAGAAAAGCCATGCCAAGAGAGTTTGTTGGCAGGCATTCAGTCACAGGAGGGAGAACCCATGAGCTTGTGTAAGGTGGCAGACATCATCTGAGATTTCTGGATGCAATGGCAACAGGATGGCAACTGGACAAGCAAGGGATGTTGGGTGATTCAAGGCTCCAGTATCCAGAGCAGTAGCTGGCACATGGTGTCAGACCCCTTTCTGGGGAGGGTTTCTGGGGGCAGTTTCAGAAGGTGCTCTGAAAGCTAGAATAGCACCTGCATTCACAGCAACCATTGCACTAGGTACAAAGCAAATTCTCTACACAAGGATTCAGATAGAGATGGTACCATGAGGAGATAATAGACAAGGATCTGGGCCAGTATTCTCAACATGTAATCCCTAGTCTAGCTGCATCAAACCACCTGGGCAGATTTCTGGACTCTGTCTCACCAGCCCTACGTTCTCAGAATTTTGGGGTGACATGGCCTGAGAATCTGCATTTTAATCAAGATCTCCCAGATCTAACAACACCATTTCTGGGTATATATCCAAAGAAAATAAAACCAGTATGTTGAAGAGATATTTACACTTCCATGTTCATTGTAGCATTGCTCACAATAGCCAAGATATGGAATCAACCCAAGTGCCCATCAATGAGTGAATGGATAAAGAAAATGTGGAATATATACAAAATGAAATGCTATTCAGCCTTAAAAATGAAGGAAATCCTGTCATTTGCAGCAACATGGATGAAACTGGGGGACATTAAATGAAATAAGCCAGACCCAGAAAGACAAATACTGCATAATGTCACTTATATGTGGAATCTAAAAAAGTTGAACTCACAGAAGTAGAGAGTAGAATGGTGGTTATCAGGGACCTGGGTGAGGGGGCAGTGTGGGAGTGGGGAGATATTAATCAAAGGATGAGAACTTTTAGTTAAATAAGAGGAATAAGTGTAAAAGATCCATTGCACAACATGTGACTGTTTAATAACAATGCATTGTATTCTTGAATATTGCTGAGAGAGTAGATTTTAAGTGTTCTCACCACAAAAAATAAGTATGTGAGTTAACACATATGTTAACTAGCTCAAATTAGTCATTAGCTCATTTTATATACGTATTTCAAAACATCATGTTGTACATGATAAATATATACAATTTATAGTTAAATAAAACAAACAAATAAATTTAAAAAATCACACACAGAAAGATCTACTAGGGGATTTGAAGGCATAGAGAGCTGATGAGGCAACAAGAACTGTAGGGCTAAGACTCCAGGGAGGGATGACCTTAGAGAATTAAACTGACTTCTGCATCAGATTTAACCTTAGGAGCATTTTCCATATTTGGGCTCAAGCTGAAGGCTGAGAATCTTAGGTTTGCACCTGAAGAGGGCTGCATCTTTAAGAAGAGAATTGAAGCACTTAAACACATGGCCAGCTTTCCCCTTAGGACTTATACATAATTGGAGGTCTGTGCTGAATGGGAAACCACAGATTTTAGTAGAGAGCCTTTGAAAATCACAATAAAATTTTGGCAGTCTTGCAAGGCAAATGTTAGTGTTCACTATCTGCCAGTGGGAGAGCTTGGTAAAATACACTGGGCTCTCAGTTGAAAGCCCTAAAGGTCAGCAGCAAACAAAAGGTATATTAAAACTACAAGAGCTGCAACAGAGCTTTGATATAACACAGCATGTATTGGTCTAATGGAACATAGGATGCACCCTCTTTGGAAGAAGATAAAATTAGATAAGGGACATGAAGAATATTACAATTTGTGATAATGAACATGCTAATAATATTGGTTTGATCATCACTTATTGTATGAAAATACTGATAGTCAACTCTGTACCCCATAAATACATATAATCAACTTTAAAATATATATATTTAGGTACTAAAAAAAAGACAGCATCATCAGGAGCCTCTGCAATTTTTTATATTCTATTAAAAAAATTGCTAGTTATGCCAAAAGACAGGAATAAAACCCAAGAGATAAAACAGACTATGGAAACAGATCCACATTGGAGTTAGCTGACAAGAACTTTAAAATAGCTATGACTACTTTATTCAAGAAAATAGAGGAAAAGGTAGAAAAAATCGATAAAAGAGAATTTCACAGATAACTAAAATCTACAACAAAGAAATCAAATTCTAGGAGCAAGGCACTATACCTACAATTAGGAGCTTATAAGATGAACTTAATAGTAGAATAGCCACATCAGAAGATGGGATTAGTGAACCAGAAGATAATCTCATTGAAAATAACCAAATTGAAACAGAGAGAAGAAAATGAGACTACAGAAAAGATCATTGAGGTATGTGGGTCATATGGGTGATCGGTATCACAATTAAAGTGGAAAGAGAAATAATGGGCCTCCAAATCTGAACCTGCAGGAAAAAGTTTCAGCAGCTGAGTAACCCCTAGAGAGGGGTTTTCAATGCCCACTTCAGATGTAACCAAGGAGGTCATGACGAACATGGAAGAATGTCCCAGAGAGTAGAGCCATGAGTTATGGAGAATGATAGACTTCTGTCTAATGTTCTTCTTGGATAGCAGAAAGAGAGTCTAATCAGGAAAGCTTTCCTATCCACAGAGTAGGGTTTTCATAGTCCCTGCCCAGCAGATTCTATTGTTAATATGTCCTAAAGACTGCTGACTATTCTGGATGCTTCCCATTTGTGAAAGGGAGTTTTCAATGTGGTTATTCTATCTCTGTTCCCCACTGCATCATGTGTGGTTGTGGTTGTGTGTGTGTGTGAGTGACATTTAGTTCACAGGTGATTGGATCACATGGAGCCACATCTGGATGTGATAGATCATAGACAGAGAGGAGTTTGTATCCGCAGGAGGTCCTGGACTTTGAAGTCATTGGATGGGATTTTGGGTTGTCTCTCTTGGGGAGGAGAAGAGTTTGTTGTTGATGTGGGAGGACAAGTGAAATGAATATTTGGTGACTAAAGAGCTAGGCAGTGGTATGGTAAGGTTTGGAGAATGGTCTGTGTTGGGGGCCTGAAGCTCCACACCCCTTCTTGTGAGACCGCTTCTCCTTGACAATCTGCTCAGATGGCCATGCGCGAAAAACTGT
>NW_007732166.1:23788-35030 GCF_000696425.1 Galeopterus variegatus
TAAAATGGGTGATAACAAGACATATATATATATATATATAACTATATATATATATATATATAACTGTAAATAGTAGAGAGAAATAAATTAATGACATAGAGAGTAAAGGATAATTGAAGAAATGAAGTTTCTTCAGGGTACAAGAGTATATGGGTTCCAGGCCTTACTTAGAAACAGGAGCACCTCATTATTGCAGGAAGAAAGATAGAGTACCAAGTTAGGTTGCTGGCATTGGTGATGACTAGTAAAGTAGTTTATGTGCTATTGTATGTATTTTTCTAGGACTTATGCTGCAAATCCACACACTAAGACTAAGTGGGGGGAAATGCTTTGAAGATTTAGCAAATAACAAAAGGTATAAAGTAGTAATTCTTGAGAATGGAAAGTGAATTTTCTAAAGAAGAGTAAGTGGTACAATCATCATGCAATATTGCTGTGAAACTAGCAAACACGGCTCTGTAATGTTTATCCAGTTATTTTCATTGACTAAGTGATGATTGTGAATCAGCAGATGGCTTGTATAAATAGGATTGAGCATTCACAAGTTGAGTACTGGGAAAGTTAGGGACAGTGGGAGTCACAGTTATGTGCAGATGTTTAAAGGTAGTTCAAATTGCAATTCTTCCTTAAATATTGTTTTTCTTTTATGGCTCATGAAGGGTCAGTTAGGAGAATCATAAGAAGATGCATCTTTGCTGAACATACTGCTGTACCATTAGCCACTATTATATATTGAATGTGTCTCCCTAAAATTCATGTGTTGAAACCTAACCCCCAAAATGGCTATATTTGGAGATGGGGCCTTTAAGGAAGTAATTAAAGTTAAATAATGTCATAAGAGTGAGGCCCTGATCTGATAGGATTAGTGTTCTTATAAAAAGAGACACTAGAGAGCACTCGTTCCCTCTCCCTGCATGCACTCCTAGAAAAGTCCATGCAAGGAGGTGGCTGTCCACAAGCCAGGAAGAGAGTCCTCACCAGAAACTGAGTTGTCCAGAACCTTGATTATGGACTTCTAGCCTCCAGAACTGTGAGAAAATAAATTTCTGTTGTTTAAACCCTGACAGTTTATGCTATTTTGTTTCATGGCAGTCCAAGACAACAAGTACAGTTCCTTTTTCTCCTCTCTCTCATAACAGTCACAAAAGAATTTACAGTGGTAAGTAACTTGTGGGGGAAACAAATCTGGCAAATTATTACAATTTTTTAAATTAATTTTTTCCTGGATCTATTATAAAAGCGGAAATAGGGCAAAGTTTAGAAACTTCTGATAGAACCTTTTTTCCCCCAAAAGTTAATATCCACATTTAAAGATAAGAAAACACAGACTTAAGGAGATTTTATAATTTGACCAAAGCTACACATTACCAAACAAACAAAAAAGGCAATGAAGTAGCATGTCAGGAGCCTAGAAAATCTTTACAAATGGCAGAATTAAATTTTGTGCCACCTGCCTATGTTTAGATATCTTATGGACAACATGAATACAGTTAAAATGCACAAACCTTAATGTGAGCTGGCCTCGTGGTTTAGTTTCACTAATTATAAGGGGACCAAGAGGGCCAAGATGGACGGACAATCGACCAACTAGCACATCACATACATAGTAAGGAATTTGTCCTCACCCAACGAGGGATGCTGCCTTTATCACAGCTCCTGGAAGCCAACCACTAAACCAATGAAATTTTCTTAGTGATAAGAGTGTCTTTGTTATTCATGGTGGGCCCCTGGACCACAGCTGGTAGTTTATGCTAACAAGGTGACTCCTACTGTCCCCTGGGGTCTCGTGCTATTAGTCCAACCTCTGGGAAGGAGGTTCTGGAGAGTGCCTTGAACCTTACGGACACTAAGTCAATTGATCATGCATATATAATAAGCCCTCAATAAACACTTTGGATACTGGTGAGCTTCTCAGATTGGAAATACTCTGTGTGTATTGTCTTAGTCTATGGAAGGAGGATAATGCATCTTGAGAATGAAGGAAACTTTGCTTTGAGCTTCCTCCCAGATTCTGCCCTTTGTGTTTCTTCCGTTGGCTGATGTTTAATGTATCCTTTCTCTGTAATAAGTATAACCATTCATATAATAAGCTTCAGTGAGTTCTGTGAGTCTTTCTAATTGTTGGGGGCCTGAAGCTCCACACCCCTTCTTGTGAGACCGCTCCTGTGTGACAATCTGCTCCGATGGCCATGCTTTACATGATAGCTGCCTAGCAATCTTTATGCCAGAAACTGATTGCTCCTGGCTATGCAAGTTAATTTGCAAGTGACCTTTTATCCTTCTCTAGAAACTGTTTAACCATAAACATTCTGGGTGGCAACCTTTACTTTGAATGTCCTGTCTTTGTCTCTCCTCAAGATATTATCATATCTTTACATTCCAGACCCTTTGCAGCATGCCTGCCTTCTCCTATATAAGATGTAACCTAAGAATCAATAAACGAGACTTGATCAGAATACTGTCTTGTCTCAATTTCTCGTGTCTCTTGTCCCATCCAATTCCCACTCCCCCCTCCAGGGTCTGCGTTGAATATCCCGTGGGTCGGGACAGGTCTGCATTCCCAAAAGCCTGTTTCCTCTGCCTCCTGGACTCATAGCCAGATGACTTGCGTAGATCCCTTGCAGTTATGTGGGGTCAGGTGCCTTAGTTCTGTGGGCAAAAGTGCTTTATGCCTCTCCCAGTCCTGGCCCATAGAAACTTCCCACGTGATCTTCCACGTTTCAGCTTTATCCATAGTCTGACTGGATGCCATGCTCAAGGTCACTTTGGAAGCCACATGTTGAAGAACCTCCATCAACCTGGCTCTCAGAACAGAGCCTTCCCATGCTCCCACCCCCAGCTGATTGGCTTAAAAAATTTCCATTGTATTAAGTCAAACAGATTTTGAAGTTTATCAGCTTTAGCAGCTAGTACTACCTTAGTTAATATACCAGATTTCCTACAAGTCATGCCCTACATTCTTTGTCACCCTCCAACTTATGTCACACACCTATGGTAGTACAGAGGACAGAGAATGACTTTTGATGGCTAGGCAACCTGAGCTACAGAGAAAAGCAGATTATTTGCTGGGTTTTGGACAACCCAGAGACCTAAAAAGGGTAAAGCATGTGGTTGCTGATCACTCTACAATATTACAATCCCATTCCGAGCCACTCCAAGTACTGTGAAATTCTTTCCACAATTCCAGTCATTGAAGCGACAGGGTTTGTGGAGAGGCCTTCCCTTAAAAACTTTTATTAGACAGTGGATATATAAAATACAGTGGATATATTACACAGTGGACTTGCTAACAACGTGTCTCTTTTCGAGCAGTTTTGTGTAATGGGGTCAGCATATTTCCCCACAAAGCTCAAATACTGGAAATGTCTGACTAACTCTAGCATCATGTCTTAAGGGGGTGAAATAGTTCTGCTATCTGGCCCCAAGAATGTAGGCCTCCTAATTTCAAGTAATTCATCTCCTTGGGGTGTTTTTGTGTGTTTCTGTGTTTTTCTTGGTCAACTACACAGTCATCTCATTCTGCAGCCAGGAGCAATTTGTTTCTCTGAAACCATCCAGCTTGCAAGTTTTGCTTTCCAACCAGGAAGGCGTTGTGGTGAACAGTCCTGTCTGACACAGACTGATTCATTATTGCATTAGGGAAATAATTTCTTGTCATCTTATTAGAATATGAATTTGGCAGCTGGGTAAGATTTCAGTTCAGTTTGTAAAATAACAGTGGAGAACATGGGTATTGTTGAGCCTGTGTGTGACTGTGTGGATCTGTCTTTTATTATGCAATGAAACTGAAAAATATAAGCGAGATTCTCAGAGCCCTAGAGCATGCATGACTTGTCAGGAAAACGGGAAGCAGGTTTTCTGGCAAGGCTGAGCATAGGCCTGGTTAAGCTGTTTTGAATCTGATGATTTAGAGATAAAGTCTGATGAGGAGGAAAAATAAAGCATAACCCTAACTGGTTGACTTGCAAACACAGACAAGCAGGCAACATGAGGTTGTGCTTTATTCTTGTCAATTAGAGCGAGCTCTCCCCACCACACACCCTATGTGTTGGAGGAAGATAACTTCAGGGAGACTGTGCAGTTGGATTGTATTATGCCACTCATTGGAAAGATTGGGAAATGAGAATTAGAGATTTGGGAATCTGGTGATAGAATCTTACAGTTCTACTTGGCAACAAGGCTAAGATTGATCCACTGATTGATCAATTCATTCATTCCACATCTATTTACTGAACAGCTGCCATGTTAAAGGTTCTGGGCTCAGCCGGGGGATGCAATGGTGAATGATATGGAGAGAGTTTCTGCCGCTGTGGAGTTTCCAGTCCAGTGGGAAATACAGATTAATAAACAGATGCAATTATAATGGAGTGCAGGGAACACTGTGAAATGGGCAGTGTAGTTGCTAAGGGAGGCCAAAGAAGGGTCAGCCAGCCTAGCTTTATGGAAGTGTCGGGAGGCTTCCTGGAAGAAATGATGTCTAGACTATGACCTAAAAGATGAGCGACAATCAGCTAGGAACAGGGCTGTGGTCGGGGTCAGGGAAGATTTGGCAAGGAAGGAGAATGAATAGAAAGTTTCACGCAGAGGGCATTGCAGAAAGTGTGGCGTATTGTGGGAACTGGGAGAAAATTACAACTGGCTAGATTCTATCATACGAAGCAGGAAAAGTTGAAAAGTAAAACTGAGTGAAGGCAAAGGTCAGATCCTGCCAAGCTTTATGGAACATTTAAAAAGAGTCTGGGCTTTATTTCAGCAGAAATGACAGCTATTGAACTAGCCTAAAAATTGCTTGAATTCTAAATTAGTCCTATTTCTGCAGAGGGGGATAAAAACAGGGAGGTCAAGACAAGCCAGGAAGACAACCCAATCCACTCCGTGGGGAGTCGGATGGCAGCAGGTTCGGCAGGAGAGCCACAGGACTTACAGATCTCATGACTGGTTTGCTGGAAGGTCGTTTCTGCCAACCTCTGCTATATGCCAGTTTTGTTTCATTTTCTTACAGATATTCTTTCCAAATATCTAGCTCACTCTAATTATCCATGCTAACCAGGTGAAGATGAGGAGTAAATACTGCAAAGTGATAGATAATCCTAAATCGCCCACCTGCTGTTGCAATGCAACCACAGGAATAGGCACAGCGTCTACGCTGATGCTTGCATGTGTGCTCACTGTTCTTAAAAACGGCGTTATTGAGGCATAACTGACATAGAACAAACTGCACATATTTAGTGTATATAATTCAGTGAGCATGGACATATGCACAAACGTGAATATGCCACCACAATCAAGGTAATAGACATATCCACTGCCTCTAAAAGTTTCCTCGTGCCTCCTTGTTTGTTTGCTTGTTGTTGATGTAGAAACACTTAACATAAGATCCACCCAGTTAACAAGGTCTCAAGTGCACAATACAGTGTCGTTAACTATAGGAACCATGTTGGAGGGCAGGGCTCTAAGTCTTATCTTGCCTAACTCAATATCTTCCTCCCACTGAACTCCAGGCAACCACCATTTTACTCTCTGCTTGAATAATTTTGGCTATTTTGTATACCTCATGTAAGTGGACTAGTGCGGTATTTGTCCTTCTGGGACTAATTTATTTCACGTAGCAAAATGTCCCCTAGTTCATCCATGTTATCCCAAATGGCAGATTTTCTCCTTTTTAAAGGCTGAATAGTATTCCACTACTGCATGCACACTCTATCATGGCACGAGTCTTAAAGGAGTTGGATTTCCTGTGCCAGCGCCAGATGGGAAAATGGGCAGTGTGGGCCATTCCTGACGCATTAGCCTGAGTCCAGCCGACTTATGGAGTCATAACATTCTTCAGTGAAAAACTGTGTTTCCCAAAGCATCTTACACAGAACTCCCAAGTTCCCAGGCTTTTCATAGGTAACATTGAAAAGTGAGGTTCCAGGTTAAACAATTCTGGTTAGAGGTGTAGTTAAATTTATTTACTAAGAAATTTATGGCACCTTTAATATATTAAGGTGCATTGTAACTTTGAGAAAAGGAGCATGACTCACATGTCTTAAACTATTGTCCAAAGATTCTTCTAGCCTGCTTACCCATAGGAACCTTTTCTTTTTTTTTGTGGGGCACCATGCAATATAGGGCTGACTGTGAGCCATGTTGAGAGAGGACATTGGTGTCCCTGTGGCTTAGAGTGCCTCCTGGAGGAGTTGGGGGGGGCAGTGCCAGGGGCCCCAGGAGCTTGCGATTGGCATGTGTACCTGTGACAGAAGCATGCCATGGCATACACACTAACAGCTATTGGATTCATCTCTCCAGGAGGGGCAGTTTGACATTTTGGTGAATTCTCCAAGGAAACATTTAGAGAGTAAAGTAACAGGACCAGGGGAAGAGCCATTCTTTTATAAAAACAAACACAGGAGCCCCTGCGTCAGCAAACCCCATGGAGACTAACTTGCTCAATATTTTAAGTAGTGTTTAAAGAAGGATTTGGGGTCTTAAACTTGACATTGGGGAGGAAAAAAATAATCCATTTTAAGATGGAACATTTGTGAGACAAATGTTGGGCAGCTGAAAATCATGGGTAATTTTGACACATTTTTAATTGTAATTTTCAATTAAAAAAATGAGATAGAAAAACTCTCTTAAAAAGCTCACCTTTCAAAATAGTTCTGTTGAAAAGGACAAGCAGCTCTGGGTGACATTTGTCTAATGGCATAGAGTTTTGAAGACAACAGAAATGTGAGCGAATCACCAGGGCACGTTGCTGATAGATCTTAAAGAGCAACAACCCAGGTCTGGAGGATTATCCTGAAATATACTGGTCTCAAGATATTCTCACGAATTGACGTAATTTTTGCCTGCTTTTCGGATCTCACCAGTATCAGAAAAAGTAATTCAGGTGGGATGAACAGATAAACACATGATTTAAAAAAATTAATAACAAAAAACCTCAAAGAAGATAAAGTTTTAACTGCTTACATCAGAAGATGACCCTAAAATCTACTGTGAATTAGTGAGCCAGGCAGGCTTTAAAAAATCGTAAGACAACCAGTTGAATGCGGGGTGGTTGAAACAAAAAGACTTACACTAGATCTTACCAAGAAGAGCACTATTTCTTTACACCAGATTTTTTTTTTTATTAACATTACTTTTTTACACTCTAGGATGTTGTTGTAGAGCAGGTGGGAGGGAGGGGAGAGGGGAAAGGGGAAGGAAATGTGATGGAAGAAGGAGGAAGGAAGAGGGGCAGGACCCCACATTCCCATGGGGAGACTGGGGGGCTTCCAGCAGTGGCTTGGTCATTGCCAGGCTGGGTGCAGATGTCAGGGGGGTGTGGCAAAAGCTCTCACCTCCTACCACCCAGCTCAGGAACCCAGGGCCCTTCTTGCTGCAGCTTGGTGGTCATTGCTAGGCAGGTTGAGTGTGTTGGGGGGGCATGGCCAAGGCCCTCAGCCCTCTACTGCCCCAGCTTGGGAGAGCCCGGGGCTCTTCCTGCAACAGCTCAGTGGTCGTCACTGGGGTGGTTGTGCCCATCGGGGGTGTGTGGCCAAGGCCCGAGGGCCCCACCCTTGGTACTCGTTGCAGGTGTCAGGGGGCATGGCTGAGGCCCCCGGCCCTCCCCCTTTTCTGGCTTGCTAGCCCCAGGGACTTCGTCCTTCTAGGTGCTATAGGTATTCTTTGGTGAAATGAGACCTTTACTAGATAATATCAAACTTTGTTTTTGATTGTGGGTACTTTGTTTTTTCTTTCAGTTCTGTATTGGATTATTTGTTGTTCTCATCACTTAGACTCTGTGCTGGAACTAATTCATTGTCCTTTGCTTACTTCTAAAATGGGGGAACTTCCTGTGGGGACCAGTACTTGAGCTGTGTGGTTGAGCTAAATTGCTGCTTTGCTGCTGCTTCCCTAGGAAAGGCTTTTTGTGAAGCTCAGGTTTTAATGGTTGACTTTATAGGTACTTCTGGGTCTAGTGAAATCCAGTGCACCTGGGTTATGTAGAAACTCTGGTCTGGGCCTGAGTCTTTTCATCAAACTGCACCCCATGCAATTCTATATTCCTGACCAGTCTCCTCTGAGTGGTCCTCCACTGATTGGGGAGCAGATCTTCTGTCCTTGCTGTGCCCCAGTGTTCTCCCAGTGGGCCCGTCTCCCCCACTGCCCATGCTGCAAATACGTCCCGTGGGACGGGCCATGTGCTGGTCCCTGAAATGACTCATTAGTCTGTGAATGGCTCCTTTTTTTCAGTTGTTGTGGTTCCTCACTCATATGTGGGTCCACAGGAACCCTATTAGTGGTATTGCTGGCCTGGGGGCCATCAAGGCCCTCTTTTCCCCTGCCTCCTCCAAGCAACTTCATCTGAAGGGCACAGTTGTAGCACTCACCAGGGCCACCCTGGAAGTGTCTGGGGCTTGAAATGATCGGAGCAGTTTTTTCTTTCTCTCATTGTGGCTTCTCCTGCCTTCATGCACTCCATAGGTTTCTCCTCCTCTTCCTCTGAGCTCTAGCAGCCCCAGCTTGGCTGTCATTGCTTTTTTATAGTTGTAAATTGGTTGATTTGTGGACTCTTTACACCAGATTAAGGGCCTAGTACTTTTCACAGAACACTTATTAATCTATGTGGCAGCACAGAGAGGTTCATATTATTCCCAATATACTGATATATAAGTTGAGTTCAGAGAAGTGAAGAAACTTTCTAAAGTCCCTATAGTTACTGAGCATTGAATTTATATTTTAACCCAGATTATCTTGCACATCCTGTTTCCAATGGCAAAGCTGTTCCCACCCAAATAAATTTAACTTGAAAGTCAAGAATAAAAGATCTCAGATAAGCAAGAAATCTTCAAGGACTATTTTTAAATCAAACAGAATCCCTGGACCAAAACAACTGAAACCAAGAATAAAATTTTCTGCAAATCTATTAATTTTATTCAGCAAACACTTATATAACACTTTTCAGGCACTGGTTTAAGCTCTTTCCAAGTGTGGATCCTCCTAACAATCTTATGCGGTAGGTAGAATTAGCACCTCCCTTTTACAGAAAAATAGACGGAGAGGTTAAATAACCTGTCTAAAGTTACCCAGCTAATAAGTGCAGGGCAGGGACAGGAAGTCAGGCTTCAGACTCCATGTTTTTAACCTCTATGCTATGCTGCTTCTTTGATCAGACTATTTGAGGTCTAAGGAAATGCCATTAGGGTGCTGGGTCAGATGTTCAGGTTTTACAGTGTGTTTTCTTGCCTAGTGTCAGATGCACTGTAGGCAAAAGCAGATTTTCAAAGCTTTCCTGAATACTACCATGTCAAGGAGTATGAGACCTGGATGTCTATATCTGATGAGGATCTCTTGACCCCACACAACCCACATGTGCTCTTCTCCGGGGTGGTCTAATTTCATTGGCCATGGTGAATCAAATCCCCACCGGCTTCCCATTTCAGTGGACAGTGGGTGGGGGTTTGTCTCGCCTGCAATGTGAGGACCGTCTTATTGGCACAGTGTAATGAAGAGACTCTCACCTTGTGTTACTCATCATACCTAGTGCTCAGCCACAATATGTACTAGGATGTTCCAGAAAAACCCAGATTAAGAGTAACCCTCACCACTACTAACACACACACACACACACACATACACACACAGAGCCGAGTCAGGTCCATATGAACAAACATTTGTGCAGAGGCCTAATGGGGCAGTGTTGTGCTTGGGATAAGGGCTGAGAGCCCTGGAAGAAATGGTTTTAGCAGAGCTGAGACTGCAACTGGCCCTGTAAATAATTATGACATTGAAAAAAAAGGAGTGGGAGTGAAAATAGAGTATAGCACTTTTGAATAGCAGGTCAACAAAGTACTTCTTGATGTTAAAATATTCTCACCCAATTCTCTTTCCTCTGTCTAGGTAAAGGCATAAATAATATTTTTGTTTGTTTATTTGTTTGTTTCTCTACTGAAAGACAAATTATACAAACTATGAAGCAAAAGATAGAAAAATATAGATAAAATTCTCTAAATCGTGAAGTATACAATTCTACTTCTGTTTCTTTTAGCCGACCATTTTCTTTTATGTAAAATAAAAGGATACAAACTTCCTTAACTTACTTCTAATTTTCCATTGGTTTTCTAACTTTACAAAAATTTTCTTTTGTTTCTTTTTAGCATTTTCCCCTTAGAAAGGACTGAGGCATGGGATCTAAATTGCCAAGTTTAATCAGTTCCTAAAATACATGTGAAGCCTCTGGAGGAAAAAAAATATATATAAATGGTATATTTAACCCGGGGAGTATTATTTAAAATATTTTCCCTTATGGCCAGAACCTAACAGGTAGCAGATTTACACAGGCATGGATTTTTCCAACTGAAAACATTTGAAAATTTAGCCTTGAGCCTGAACATTTAAGCCCATTCAGTTTTGGGAAAGGAGATTGCTGGAATGCCTTTGGGCATCTGGAAAGAACAAGGCTTGCCTGCAAGGTATGTTGAAGTTTTGCTCAAGAAGAGAGTGACCACAATGTTAAGAATCATAACTGACCTTCAGCATTTCCAGATGTGGAACCAAGTGTCAGCATAAATTTCCCCAGATTTGTCTCAAGTACAGGCTTGGCTAGCAGTACTGCCTGGAACACACATGGAGAAGGCGCCGAGTAGTGGCCAACCTTCCCGGGTGAAAGGCCCTCCCTTGTGTTCGAAAGGCCCTCCCTTGTGTTCCGTCCAGCAGATCTTGCATGTTAGAAGCAAGCTCTAAAGAGACATAGAAAGCCATGGTTTTGGTTGCTTTGGAACAGCTTCTGCCTGCCCCCAATACTAGGATAAGTACCAGGAAATTGACATGTAAAGAGACCCAGGAGAAGGGAATCCACGCCTCACCCACGCACCTTAAGCTTTGTTTCAAGACACAGAAAGATTTAGCTTTCTTCATTAACATTGTATTTGACACGTTTCTATGTGTACATATGGCTCTATAATCTTTATAATCAAAATTTTAATTGTTGGTAATATTCCCTTAAGTAACTGTCTTAGAATTTAATTCATCACTCCCCTACTAATGGACATTGAGTCCCTTCTTCTGATTGTTTAACATAAAAAATAATCTGTAATTAGTATTTTTGTGAGCATGATTGCCTTCAAACCATTTTGTACTGTTTCCTTTTTTCGGTGTCTCTTTCAATGGGATTTACATAAACCATCAGTGTATGCACCTGTTGACCCTTATCATCGTACCATCACTTGGAAATTCTTTAACAAACAAGCCAAAAAAAAAAAAAAAAAAAAAAAAA
>NW_007732166.1:35182-59486 GCF_000696425.1 Galeopterus variegatus
AAAAAAAAAAAAAAAAAAAAAAAAACGGGGCTGAGAAAATGTTCATTCAATGAAATCTGAATGTAATTTGAAATGAGATCGATGCAAACCTTTAGAAATCAAAATGACTTTTTTAAATGCAAAAATTGAAAAAGTATGTGAAATTGCCAACATGCTTAACCATCCTAATAATTCTACAACCACATATACCAAAATAATACTGTTGTGTTATTTTTGTCCAATTCTTTTGCTTTTGTAGAGATAAAAAAACATAGCAAACTTTTATATAAAGGGTTTACCCTGTGCCAGATAATTTTGTGTTTTATGTGATTTATTAACTCATTCAACCGTTCGGTGGGGGGGAACTATGAGGAAGCTACTATTATTTTTCCTGTTTTACAAATGAGAAACAGAGCATCAGAGAGGTTAGGTAAGCTACCCAAGGTCACAGCTGGTAGGTGGCAGGGTTGGGATATGAACCCAGGCAGTTTGGCCCTGGAATCTATGCTCTTTTTTTTTATTTTATGGAAACATAATTGTACATATCTGTATGTGCTCTTAACCACCATATTTGCTGCCTTTCCAGAATGCATATATAAGTCTGCATTTGGCTTTCTTCAGTAACATTATATCATATACATACTTCCATATGTATATGTGCCTATAGAGACTTTATAACAACCATTTTAACTGTTGCATAATGTTTTCATATAATTTTCCATAATAATTTAACCAGCCATTCCCCCCCACTGGAAATTGAGCTCCCTTAATTGTTTAAAATTCTTAATAATCTGTAACAAATAATTTTTCAAACATAATTCTTTTCAAGCCATTTTGAAGAATTTCCTTGGCATAGATTCCCATAAATGGTATTGCTAGGTCAGGGGGTAAACATTTTTATGACTCTTGATACATATTTCAACAATGATTTCCAAAAGAGTCATTCCAATTCATATCATCAACATTACTATCTTAGAATACCGGATTCACTGAAACCTTGCCAGAAATGGATATCATCTCACTCATATTTATGAATTTAATAGGTTAAAAAATGATCCCCCTCATGTTAATTTTTATTTATTTGATTACTAGTAATGTAAAACTCTTTCTAATGCAGACTATATTAAACATGGCTTTTAAAGCCAGGTTTATTGGAGTATAATTTCTACATAACAAAATTCATCAATTTTAGGCATATGGTTTTGGCAAATGTTCATAATCATGTAACCACCACCTCAGACAAGATAGAAAATATTTCCTTCACCCGCCAAAGTTCTCTTATGGCCCTTTGTAGTCAATTTCCTTCCCGTCTCCCTACCTCTGGCTTTCTCTAATCTGTTTTCTGTTCCTATAGCTTTTCTTTTTTCAGAATGTCATATAAATGGAATCATATAGTGAGTATGCTTCTTTTGTGTCTGGTTCTATCACTTAGCATAATGATTTTGAAAGTCAGCCATGTCATTGTGTGTAACAGTAGTCGGTTTCTTTTTGTAGAATGGTATTCTATAGTATGAATGGGCCACTATTGGTTTGTCCACTCATCAGTTGGTGGACAGATGGGACATTTGTTTCCCAGTTTTGGTGATTGTGAATAAAGTGGCTATAAATATTTGCAAACAGGTTTTTATAAGGAATCTCATCTTCTTTTGGGATTTTTTGTCCATGTGATTTTCTTTACTGGTGTCTTAAGGTTTTTGTTATTTGTTTTATGAGCTTGTTATTAAATAAAGATTTGAACTCTTTGTTAAAGATACTTTCAACATTTATTTTTTCTAGTCTTTAAAATTGTTTTTATGCCGGCCCGGTGGCGCACTGGATAGTGTGCCGCTTGGGGAGCGCGGCGGCGCTCCCGCCCGAGGGTTCGGATCCCACATACAGGCCGGTTCCCGCTCACTGGCTGAGCGAGGCGCGGGAGCAACACCGAGGGTTGCAATCCCGTTGCCGGTCCCGGTCCGGTGCGGGGGCGACACTGAGGGTTGCGATCCGTTGCCGGACACGGAAAGAGACAAAAAAAAAAAAAAAATTGTTTTTTACTTAAGCTTTAAATTTTAAAATATAGTGAAACCAGTCAATCTGTTTTTTTAAAATTATTTATTCTATTACTTCTATGCTTAGAAAATTATCCTTATTTTAAAGGTCTGATGAATATTACATTTTCTTCATTGGCAGGTGGTTTGAGTTTTTTATACTGAATTTCTGTTCATCTGGAATTAGTTTTGATTCACTGGGTAACATCCTTTATGTTTAGCTATTACATAATACTATATAGTACTATCGGCAAGTGTTACCCTATCACAGAAATCCATAAAGCTCAGTAAAGAAGTCTGTGCAAAAGACATTGTTCAACACCCACTGTGTTTTCAGGCCTTAAAGAGATGGAATAAGCATAGGATGCCGCTTCTGTTCTCATGTTGCCTTTAGCTAAGTTAAATCTCAGACAGGTACTGAAGGTAGAAAGACAATTCAGAATAAATGTTTCTGTTTGCCTCAGCAGTTATAGATACTGTAGTCTGAGAATTTATGGCTCACCAGGAGGGCTGGAGTGTTGCTTTGGAGTCTTAGGCCTTATCAAAAATTGTGTGCCAGTTGGACTGATTGCACATCAGCTTATGTTAGCTGGTAAGATGCCAGAAATAGCCAGGTCAAATCTGTCCGCAACAGACTTTGCCTAATCTTCTGAACATGATCACAATTGATCAAGAAGTAATGCTGGAAAAATTCACTTTCTCAGCTTATGTCTTTAGCCACTCACATTCCCTGCACTCTCTGTCTACATGCATGGAATAAGGACCTTGAGGGAGGCAGAGTAGGCGTTACCTCAACTTGCCCACCCAACTGCTTGCAGGGAGAAAGCGGGAGCAAGAGAGAAAGAGTGAATAACGGTGCACTACTAATCAGCGTAACTTAATCAGTGTCTCAGACTCACCGATCATGTTAGCACAATGTCCTTTGTTTGAAGGGAAGATGGGAAGGAAGTACGTAGAGAGGTGGGGAGAAGGGGAGGAAGACCTCCTCTCTTTCTTGTGTATTCTGAGCATAACATTCCTGTGGTTTTGAGATTCACTCTTAAGAGTCTTCGTTGTGGAATCAAATAGACATAGGTTCAAATCTCAGCTCTACCACTTCTTAGTAAGATTGTAACTTTGTAAATATGCTTCTGTATACACATATATGTGCACAGGAAGAAAAAACACTGTAAATCATTAAAGGAGGGAAGATCACCTTCCTGCAAATCAGAGTGGAGATGGCATCAGTAGCAGTGATCAAACCCGAAGGAGACGATCCCAGCCATTATTCATGCCAGCAGACCTCAATGAGCACTTACTGTATGCGGACACCGTGTCCACCTTCACATGTGCTAGCTCTTGGCCTCCTTGTCCTTGCTCCACTATTAACCTACTTTACTAATGAGGAAGTTGAGGCTCAGGGGACTTAGCTAATTTTCCTAATAACCCTACATGGCTATAAAGTAAAAGAGTTGGGCTTTGAATCTAAATCAGTCAGATTCTAGAACATGAGTTCTAACCTTTACACTGTACTTAGTAGCACTAGTGGTGGCCCCTAGGTCATTTCAGCTTCCACTCCTGGGGCTTTTGCTTCCAGTGCTAAATCCTGGAGGGTCTGCATTTTGTTTTAATAAGTTGATGGGGGCAGGGGGAGAGGGTGTCCCGTAACAACTTCCAAATTTCCACAAATATACAAACTCTCTATATAGGTCTAGAAACATTTATTTCCCTCTCATTTTCTCAACCAAGTGATATATTGTTTTCATCATTTAGTCTTTGCGCACACACACACACACACACACACACACACAAATCAGGCTAGGGACATGGGGGGAAAGGGCTTTCTCAGGACTAACCTTATATAGTTGCACAACAGTTACCTTTCCAAGGGGGGGAAGTATACCTTTTCCAAGGAGGGGCCCATGGGTGGTTTCATGGCTCCATTTCAACCCCACTATTATAGTTGGTGTCTCCCCCATAACCTTGGATCCAGTGCTCAAGAGCCTCTCTCAACTCTGTTTAGTGGTTGGACGAAGTGAAGGACAGATCCCCTTCCTGTGAAGTCTGACAACCTTCCCTCACCCAGGGCTGGCCTGATTGTGGAAGAGTGTTTAGGAGGAATGCTATACAAGTAACCTGGGGAGAAAGGAATGAGAGGTATTTGACATCTCGATCTCTTGTCACATTAGCGCAATGAGAAGTGAGATAGGGCTGCCATCAGACAGGAGAAACTTAAATGTGGGTGGGTGGAGGCGATTAGAAAGTTTCCATGGAGGCTGGTGGGGTTATTTGAGGGCAAAAATGGGATTGGACCTCTCAGGTGTCATTCGGTAATTTAAAGTTGGCTGTGGAATCCACTGGCCATCAATCTTGAGCGGCCCTGCTGCAAAGGTCACCTCTAAGCTCCCTGAGCAGAACTCCTCATCTGCTGTCTGTGCGTGAAGCCAGGCAGACATTGATCCCATTGTTTTTGTTGTTCCTGCTCCTGCCTGCCCAAACTCTTTCTGCTCCTCAGGGTAGAAAAGTTCTAAGGCAGAGAGGGGTCTGGGGCCATCAGTTTAGATCAGCCTCTGATGTGTGAACTGAGTAATCTATGGCTATCAGCTCCCACAAGAAATATGATAATAGATTTAGGAATATGTGGGAATATACACATCTTTAAATCTTTGCAATGGTTGCCTCACTTTAAGGAGCAGATAATTTGAGCTAAATGATATCTAACTTGGAATGTGTAGACTTGCTGTGTATTTGCTGTGTGACTTTGGACATGTTGCTTAACCTCTCTGAATCTTGTTTTTTTGCTAAGGTAGAAGAGGAACTTGGTTCTCTAGGAACCAGTTCTGTTAAGTTCTGCCCATGTCCTTGGAAGCAGTGGCTGTTAGCACTATTATTGGTTTACTTGACTTTACAGACTCTGAGAAGAAGTGTGTCCATCACACTCAGGTAAGTTGATTCCTTTTCTAAAGAAAGTACAAGAACTCACCACTTCGGTTAATCTTTTGGATAATTCCTTTGGTTAATCCAATGGGTCTCCTTTTGATTAACTAAAAAATTAGATAAAGGAACTTTCAGCTAACGGTCTTATTTAAAATACCAGCTAAGTGTGGTCAGCTGGGTGACCCTCTCTCCCAGTGTTCCTGAGTGATGCCACCCCCAGTGCTTCTTCCACACTTATCTGCACTGGGAAAACTTTCCTGGTCACCTTCTAGAAAAACAGGAAAGGTATCTGCAAAAATCAGCCTTGAGATTTGCATCCGTGCTTTACCTGCCCCTTCAGAGCTAGTGCCATGACACCTAGCATCATTCCCGGTGCCTGGTTAAGAGCATTTCTGACATCTGATCCAGTGTGGGAGGGCACGGGACCACAGACTTCATCCTTATCGCCGTGTTGAGGCTCAGAAACAGGACCACTTGGCCAGGCCGAGGTGGAGGACCAATGAGCACTGATGGATGGTCTCCTTTGCCCCCAGAAACCCTGGGCAAGGGTGGGGGGCAGCAAGAAAGAAAGAACAGGCGGCCCAGTGTGCTGACTGCAGTCCCCTTAGGAGACACCACAGTTAGCTGAGGGCACTTTGAAGGGGGGAAGGACTGTTTTTCTGAAAACAAGCAAGTAGGAACTCCTAATCTGGCATTAATATTAGCGTGACCATCCTTGAATCTACAAGTTGCTGAAGCCCATAATATTCTAGCCTCCTCTCAGCCTCCTCCCAAGCAGCAGGCTCGCTCTGACCCTGGGGTCAGGGTGCTTCCACGCTTCTTATACTCTGTCACTCGACGTCCGCCTTCTGGGTCTATAGTCAGCTTTTTCTCACAGCAACTTAGGTCCCCTGAGAAAAAATGTCCCCAACCTGAGCTCCAAACCCGCACCTGACCAAAATGCTCTACTCACAACAGTTTATCCAACGACCCAGTCAGTGTCCTCTGGCCTCTGTTCCTGGTGGCATTTTAATTTTTAATTTACATTTTAAAATCAAAGTTATATTGCACATCACTTAAAGTATCAAATACACCTACAAGGCCTTTAGTAAACACAGCAGCCTCTCTCCACCCACTTACCACCCTCGAGGCTGCTACTTTTAAGCCTGTGGCCCTTTAATTTGGTCTTTACCTCCAAATTCTTACATCATGTGCTTCTACGGCAACTTCTTGATTTTTCAGTTCTAAGAATTATCTATGATTTCCAACTCATAAGAGATGAGATTTATCCCTCTTTCCTATCCCCCACCTGACTGTGCCATACGTGGACTTTTTCGTCCCCGTCTTCTCAATATGTCCTAGTTTTGGTTAAAGTGATATGTAGCACTTATATAATGTGTCCTTGTAAACTCTATTTATAGCAGAGTCATGCATGATTACTTTCCCAGCATAAATTTTTATTTTCCTTGAGTTAATAATTGCCTTATTTTTACATTTTCTAGTTTTCTGTGCAATTATCACCACCCTATAATCCTACCCTCTCCCCCAGCTGTGTACTCTCAGTATCTTCAAACACATCAGATGTTCTACTAATTTCATGAGCTTGAAGGTGTCTCTTGGAGCCTGATCCTGGAGGCCTGTTCGCAGCTGTCACCTTGGTTTCTCCCTTCACTTTCCTGGGGATTCTCTCCCCTCCCCCTTCTGTTGGGCCTCCTGTGTCCTGCGTCCTGTCCGCCTCTTTCATGGGCTACTCCCTCGTTTTGATGAAGTACCTCTGAGAAAGAGTGCACAGGAGGTGCATTTTTTGAGAGCTTGGATTCTGAAAATGTCTTCGACTTACCCTTCTTTTTCATTTATCTCGGGTCCTCAACATAGAATCCTACCCTGTCAATCATTTTCCTTCAGAATGTTTAAGGAATTGCTCCATTGTTTTCTAGCTTTTAGTGTGAGAAGGCCGAGGCCATTCTGATTCTAGGTCCTTTGTATAAAACTTGCTTTTTCTTCCGGAAGCTTTTAGAATCCTCTATCTCCTATTGCCTTGGGTTGGGTTCCCTAGAAATAGACTGAGACAGGAATTTGAGTTCACATGATTAATTGAGGGATTAATCTCAGGAGAAGGTCAGGAAGGGAAGCACTATGGGTCTGGGGAAAGAGCGAAGGACATGGTCTTGGCTGGAGTCTGGCTTCCACATGGTTTCCAGGGGTGCTCTGGAGCAAGAATTGCACCACAGACTTGGTCCCCCTTTTGAGGCAAGGTGCCTGAGCTTTTCAACCTTCAAGTCGGTCAGTCACTGGTGTGAGTTCTCCCATGCAGAAGCTGAGTGGTGGATGGAAGCTCCCAGAAGACATGGCTTCTGCTTGGCTGAGGCAGTTCTCCAGAGAAGGGGGCTGTGAGCCACCGGCAGCCACCACTCATGACAGGTGTATGCACTGGCCTGCTAGGAGGATCTGGACAAGGCGCCAACAATGTCCTCTGAACATGTTCTGAAATTTCACAGTGATTGTTCTGCCACTCTGGAAAATCACATACTCTAGTTCTGGGACACTTTCTTCAATTATCTCGTGGATGACAGCATTTTCTCCAGAACTCCTTTTATTCAGATGTTGGAGCTCTTGGTCTTGTCTTCTAATATTTTCTTATCTGTCCTCTCCTGTTTTCCTTCTCTTTTTCATCTTGTTCTTTTTAAATCTTTCTTTCCTCTGAGTTTTAAAAAAATTTTGGTATCTTATTTTTGACTTCCAAGATGTCTTCTTTCCCGTAAATAGTCTTCATTTGAATAGTTCCCAGCTCCTGTTTCGTGGTTGTAATATCTTCTTTTCTGATGATATTGACAGCTTTTTTGTTTTGTTTTGTTATGTTTTGTTTTCAGTTTTTCTCCACCTTTATCGTCTCTGTTTCCACTAACTTGCTTTTCTCTGCTTATTGATTTTGTTCCTAATCTTCTATAATTGAAGCTTTCTCCTACTAATGAGTATGTCTGCTTGGCTGTATGCTCATATTTAATAGTAGGGCACACAAAGGCTGATTGGAAACTGAGTCAATGGGACTATTGACTATGAACTTCACATAGGGTGATCTAGATAGGCCATTTTCTGGAGGAAACCTCAGATCATTAGGTTTTTCTTGTGAATTGATGAGATTCCACAGAGAAGCCTCTGCTGATCTGCATGGAGGAAGTAAACCTGATTTCCAGTGTTTTGAGAGCAAAGTAGGGGGAGACAACTGGTTGAGTTTCCACATTCAATAAACATTCATTTCATCCCACTTTTATTACATCATCTCCACCCCTAGCTGTGGTTTGTGTCTTCCAGTCCAGGGACTGTCTTCTTTAGGGCATGAGAGAGTGCCTGTCACATGGCTCCATGGGACAGAGAAGGGATATGAGGGGTCTAACTGCTTCTGAAGCAGATTTTCATTCAGTATCTCCTGTTTTGGCCCTGCCTTTCTCCTAACTTGTAGAAGTGCCTGGTGCCCCCAATTCTTGAGACTTTTGTGGTTTCTTTACTGTAAATTATGTCTCTCTATATTTGTTGCTATCATCTCCTCTCTGGGATTCTTTGTTTTTATATGTTTATACCTTTTATCATTCTTTTACTTTTATTTTAGTGGCATTTCAGGAGGCAGTAGACATTAAGGCATGTGCTCAGTCTGACACCTTTAATCAAAATCCACAGTAGGATCTCCTAATCTTTCTTTCTTTCCATGGAAACACATTTCCCCTGAAATTTCTCTCATCCTCTTATTATTCATTTTAACTGTCCTGAGCTTGCCTTCTTCATCGGTAAGGACTGTCCTCATAACCCAAACCCCCTTTCTAGTATGTACCTCATATAGGATACATAATAATAATTTTTTTTGCTAAATATTTATATAACATTGTACACTGAACACTGTATTATATCCCCAAAGAGCATATCTAGTTGGAGAAAAAAACAAAACAAAACACATACAGTACTCTACTTTCTCTACTTTCTAACCTACCCTTATTTTCCCTGGATAGAAACTTTTCTCTCTCATATTCTCTCTCTCTCTCTCTCTCTCTCTCTCCCCCCTTTTCTGCTTGAACGGGCATCTCTTGACAGCCACCCAGTGGACCCTGCTGACACTCAGTAAATGGTAAACATTTTTAACAGCACATGTCCACTCCTAGTCAAATAAACCTCATTAGAGACTCCTTATCACAGTCTCACCGCCCGGGTAAGCAAAGAAAGGCTTAGAAATAGTGTGAATATTCAACTTACTGCCAAAAACAGGAGCTGCTTGTGCTCAGTGCAGCAGCAAATCCAGTTTTTCATAGAGAATTCCAGAACACTGGTCTGTTTGCCTTTCCTCTCTTCTCCTCCACCCTGTACTATGCCAACCTCCACCCCCAACACAGAAACACTCTCAGAACCACTGAACGTTTTCAAAGGATATTAACATGGAGTTACTAAACAGAAGAAACCAACCAACCTACACAGTCACAGAGGCCAGTCATAAAACTTCAGAAGCTTAGAGCAGCTGGCCACAGTGGACTGTAAGAACATGACTGAGATATAATATGGTAGAAAGAGCATGTATTTTGAAGTCTGTTAAGATTTGGATTTTGGGCCGACCCCGTGGCACACTCGGGAGAGTGCGGCGCTGGGAGCGCAGCAGCGCTCCCACTACGGGTTTGGATTCTATATAGGGATGGCCGGTGCACTCACTGGCTGAGCGTGGTATGGACGACACCTAGCCAAGGGTTGCAATCCCCTTACCAGTCACAAAAAAAAAAAAAAAAAAAAGATTTGGATTTCAAGCACCAGTTATGTGAGCTAGGGCATGCACTTAGGCTCTGCTAACCTCAGTTGCTTCAGTAAAATCGGAATGATAGTGACATTTAAAAGATTCTTTTTGGAAGTAAACAAGGTAAACATTTAAATGTAATTAGTAAAATGTCAACGTACCAATGTTAGATATTATTTCCTTTCTTTGCTGGGGTATTGCATTAGGTAAAAAACAGAACCCTCCTGCTATTTGAATGACCCAACCTGAATCAGGCAAGCTCAGTCAATACAAAGTAATTATCAATTTTAATTAAAAATAATAATTATAGACCACTTACTGCATGTCAAGCACTGTGTTAAGCTCTTTTCATCATCACCTCATTTCATTCTTAAAATAGATCTATGAAATGAGGTATTTTTCCTGTTTCACAGGTAAGAAAACTAAGGCTCAGAGAAGTTAAATTAGTTTTATGAAGACTACAATAAACATGAGGTAGAATCAGGAGTACAATCCAGGTGTGTCTGACTCTAAAACCTGGGCACCATGTTAAAACGTGTGATTGGACTTGGTGGGGGTGGGGACCAGGGCACATACATTGGACAGGACAGTGAGAGGAGAAGGCATTGACCAGGGGCAGCCTGAAAAGCCAAACTTTATGTTCCTAAGGGGATAACTGAAGAATTTGGCCAAGAAATTGGGTGGGTAACATAATGTGTCAAGTTGTTAGATGTATTCTGTCAAGGGAAAAACTCTTACCATGAAACATCTAGCTGCAAGGAACTGAAGACTCAACTAAAAGTGTCCTAAGCAGAATCGAGTTTATTATCTCACTTAACACAAAGTCCAAAGATGGAGTGGTTTCAGGGTTAATTCATCCAATTAACCATGTCATCGTGGACTCAGCTGTTTTACATCCTTCTGTTCTGCCATTCCCCAAATGCTTCAATCCCCTTCCTGCCACCCCTGCCAAGTTGCATGATGGTTGCAGTAGTTCCTGGCATTTCAAGCAGAAAATCCACACCCAGCAAAGAAGAGGGGCATTTCCTGTCATGTTTCTGTCTCTCCTCATTACAGAGAAAAACCTTTCCAGAAGCCCTGAAAGGATTACCCCTCAAATTCCATTTGTTAGGATTGGGTTACATGACCATGCCCAAACCAATCCATGGCAAGGGGAAAGGAATTACTGTAATTAGATTAGATTAACCAATATTCATCTTCTGAGACTAGCATGAGGGGTTTCTTTCCCTGTCCACATGGTGTGGGGCTGGGGGGGGGTGGGTAACTAGACAAAAACCAAGACCCTAACTAGCAAGGAAGAAATGTGAGCTTGCTTGTGTGCACATGCATGTGAGCTCTTGGAGAGGCAAACAAAAGGATTTCCCACAAGAAGGTGGTTTGCAATGTCTTCCCTGGAAGCAATGAGAAGGGAGAAAATTTTTCTGGAATTACACAAACAAAAATTGATCTGCACCGAACTCTCTAAGCCAGAGGTCTCTCTTCTCTCCCTGGGCATTTTCATTTTATTATGGGTTGGTCCCTTTTGCCTGGAACTCACCTCCTTTCTGCCTGGTCTAAACCAGGCTTGATTCCGATGTCACCTCCTCCAAGACCACTGAAAGCTCTCTCACCAGATCCTTTGGTCGGTCCCAGAGCCCTTGTTCTCCAGTCCTTTATCTCTCAAACTTTTTAATCATGGAACTCTCCATTTACATTTTTTAAAAAGAGAAATACCTACTGACATCTTGGAACCCAGTTTAGGAAATGCTGATGTCAACAATTTCTTCAGCAATGAATTACTATTTAAAGAAAAAACAAAACCACAAAGACCATTTTGGAGGAGCATTTTCTTCTAAATATTCCCATATTTTTAGATCTGACCCCAAAAGTTGTTCTCTGTCTTCCATTAGACAACCCCCTTGCTGCTTCCCATGGTGCGTCCGTCCCTGTGACCATGCCCAGTGCTGCTTCCCTGGCAGGCACTGAACGTGATGGGGCCCATCCTTTCTTATTTGGATGGTGGAGGTGGGAGGGGAAGCCTAATATTAAACAGGGCTACTTAGATCCAGTCCTGAAATGAGTGGTGGCAAGGAGCCCAGCATTAAAGACATAAATAAGCTACAGGTTTTCAGAAACCTGCCAGCAACCCTCTGAAACAGGAAGAGGATACTTAGAGCTGTCCGGCTGTCAGCTGCGGGCCTTATGCTCAGTCCCGAGGCTCCCTGGATGCCTAACCACCAGCCTCTGAACCTGAGATGCCAGAGAGCCCCGGTGGGGGAAATCCCAAGATAACCCCTCCATTTGCAGGAGCAGAATGGGGTTATAAATGTCATTCCCTTTCTGGGAGATGTGATATCAGGCTCCATTAGACTTCTAGGGGAGCTAAAAACAAACAAACAGAAAACACAAGGGCTTAGGATAATGGAATAGGATCAGAGCTGCCACGGTGGTGGTGTTGGGTAGCTGTTCCCACATGCCCTGCAATCCGGGGCCCAAGCTTGGCTGAGATTTACAATTATGCTGTTCATGTGTGGAAGGAGCTGGAAAGAGTGTTTCAAACTCTGCTGTATTCGAACTAGGCTTTTGGGTTTCTCAAGTCTGAGAGCCATTAGTTGTGAATAAAAAACCATGTGGATGAATACAACCAGTACAATTAAAACAGAGTCCTCCTTTGAGAACAATGATATGCAGTCAAGGCTCAGCTCCTGGCCTGCTCATGGCAGGTAGTGTTTGATGCCATGAAGTTCCTACCCAATAGAAGACTAAGGATCATTCCTTAGAGGTCATAGTGATGGGAGTCAAGCCTGGGAGGTAAACTCTTAATTTTATCATTCAATAAGGAAATATTTATCAGGTACCACGTGTACAAAGACACAAAAGATATGTTCCTATTCTTTTCAAAACTTAATATCACCACAAATGCATGAGAAATTAAATAATTTAAATAGAACCAGAGCAAATAAGTCATAAGGCATTATTTGAGAAATTATAGTGTATATAGGTTATGATGTTCATGGTGAGCACAATTGCACTGAGGTGTAGTGGTCTGTGAAGGCTTTTGAGGGGAGGTGAGATTTGATCTGGGGCTTAAAGGATAAAGGGTCTGGATAGATAAAGGGGAAGGGAAAGGAGGGATATTAAGAAATCTGAAAGGAATAGTCCTGTGTGGACAGTCCTGTGTTTCATATGGGAATTTTCATTTACCCACATGCTCATCCACTTATATTTACCTGCCTGAAAAATCACTATTATTATGGTTTTCTTTTTGTTGCTGTTTTAAAAATTAATATTTTTATTTTTTAACAGTTTCATTTGGACATAACCAAAATACAATAAATTGCACACATTTAAAGTACATAATTTGATAAATTTTAACATCTGTATACAACTTTGAAACCATTACCACAATCTAGTGAACATAACTATCACCCCTAAAAAGTCGTAATCTTTTCAAATAGGAAAACCAGATATGTGGCTTCAACACATTCATTCTACCTGGATTCTAGAAACCAATTCCTCTCTTTGCTCTGATATGAGGATCCCTTCCTCTCCCACCACAGAATATAGATTTCATATTTTAATAGTAATCGTAAGAGTCACCTTTCACTGAGAGCACTCAGTAGCCTGGCATTGTGCTTATTTCTTTATTATTCCTAAAGACAATCCCAATGAGGTACATACTAACTGTATTTCTGTTTCGTAGAAAAGGAAAGCAGGCCATAGAGAGGTTGGTCACTTGCCCAGGACTGACAGTCGGTGGACAGATGCTGGATTTCAAGTCAGCCTTCCTCTGAGGCATAAACTTATATGTACATACTCTGGGAGTTTTATAAACCCCGTCTAGGACGGAACATCCTGCCTGCATGGCACACAAGGAAGGAGAAAATTGAGGATCAGGACCATAATCATTGAATCCTGACCGTGGATAATCCAGTGAACTCAGGTTGGCTCATTCAGCTTTTGAAAGTTAAACCATATCAATTTACATTCCCATCAACAGTGTACAAGGGTTCCCTTCTCCCCACATCTTGCCAACACTAGTTGTCTTCTGTCTTCCCGATGATAGCCATTCTAACAGATATGCGGTAATATCTCGTTGTGATTCTGATTTGCATTTCCCTGATGATTCATTTGCACCCCCATGCTCATTGCATTATTCCCAATAGCCAAGATGTGGAAACAATTCAATCCTGCCATTTGTAGCAACATGGATGAACCTGGAGGATATTACACTAAGTGAAATAAGCCAGATGCAGAAAACAGATACTGCATGATCTCACTTATATGTGGAATCTAAAATAGTCAAATTCATACAGAGAATGGTGGTTACTAGGGGCTGGGGATTGTCAATTACATCTCGATAAAGTTGAAAAAAAGAAAGATCGTGACTTCTTCCCTTCTGTTTCCTACGAAAGAGCTCCAGTGGTTCTGACTGGAAACGGTGTGAAGTTTCCTCCGTCCGCTGCTACCCTCTGATCCCAGCTCATCACCCACCCTTTCCTGAAGCTCAACCAGGACCCTTCACACCTGGGAGAAGAACCCCATTCCGGAAAGAAGAGGAAAGATGGGCGTCTCTTGCTCTCCAAATCTCCCCTTCTGGCCCGCGCCACACCAGGGAGTAAGGACTCTGCTCGGACTGCTGCTGTATAAATGTCCTGTCAAGCTGTTTATACTCACAGTGCATTTTCTTGGCTTCCCCGGCTCTGTTAATTGCCCCCAGTTCAGGAACCTTTGAAGGGATAAAAGCCAGATTGCAGAAACACACCAGTGTTTATCACAAATGACTTTCCAGGGGATCCCTGTAACAGAGAGGGGCAGATCCTTTTCTTCAGGAGCCAACTCTTTGCTGCCTCAAGTCTGGGCCTGACTCTTGCTCCTTCACCAGCTCCCTTTGAACTGGGAGTTTCCGATTCGCAGGAGATGGCTGATTCCTGCTCAGGGGCTCTGGCCCCAAAACTTTTGTGAATTGCAGCCCATGGCGTGAAATGCTGTATTGGGCGGATGTTTTTTTTGATTACGAGTTTCTGTATCACAATATCTCATCCTCTAAGCAATGTCTCAGACAATGTCTCTCATTCATCCTCAGAATAGTAACCTCTCCCCCACTTCTTCTTCCCAGCTCCATTCACTCCTGTGCTGTGACATTTCTTTGTTCCAAGTGCTGCACGTATGAAGGAGAGCGTTTAAGAGTATGTATTTGCAAAGCACGGTGTCAGAAGAAGTCTGTCAAGAAAAACACTACACATGCAAGAATAACTAGAATACAAGAGAAAACGTAAAGAGTTCTTGAGAGAGACTCTGTGTAATACGGGTACTCCAAGGAGGGAGAGAAGGTAACCCAGCAGGGAACGTCAGGAGATACGTGTTAATGAAGCAAATCTTGGACAGTGAAGTTATTTCATCTTCGGAGTTATCCCATTAGATAAGAAAACTCAGGCTTACACGGTGAGCAAGCAGCAGAGTGGGGATTTGAACTCTGGAAGCCTGGCTCTTAACCACAAGGCCATATTGCAGAAGTGTCATTGGAGCCGGCACTGAAAGATGAACAGGACTGATTGCTAGGACTGGGAAGAGGGCATTCCCAGTTTGAAGAACAGTAGGAAAACAGCAAAAGAAATGTAGTAAGAGAATGGTTAAAAGCACCCTAGAGAAATTTATCTATTCATTCATCCATGCCACGAATATGAGGATACTTCAAAAAGTTCATAGAAAAATAGAGTGAAAGATAACACAAGTCTTTCTGTGAGCTTTTTGAAGTACCCTCATATTTGTTGAACACCTGCTATTGTCCCAGACACGGTCAGGCTCATAAGATGCATCAGTGAACACAGAAGGTTCCCTGCCCCCACAGAGCTTATACTCTAGCATGAGGAGACTGACAATGAAAAGTAAGTACAGTATGTTAGAAGTTATAGAAAAAGAAAAATACAGCCAGGCAAGGAAGGACTGGGTGTGCGGGGTAGGGTTGGGGCAAGGAACAGTTTGAAATGAGGCAAGGTGGGGAGGTGCAGGCCCATCCCTCAACCACGCTCTCCCTCCAACTCTCCCTCAGCCTCCTTCCTTCCATCAGTCTATCTGTCTATCACACCAGCCTCAGAAACCATGACATTCTTGAGGTGGCGTCTTAGGACAAATTCTTCCTGCTACATTGACAATCCCAAGCTGCTGAGAGAATCCTTAGAGCAGCCTGGGAGGCGCTGCGACCGCAGAAGGTTGTGATCAGTGCACAGGGCCGAGCGTGCTCGCTGTTTCCTGCTCCTGAGGCCAAGCCGGGGCCTGCTGTCTTCCTGTTTACCACATCCCACGTTGCTTCCTTGCACACCAGAGGGTCAGCTGCTAGGACAAGGTTGGGTACAAGCCCTCCATGGGCTTGTGCAACCAATAGCTTTGCTGCAAAATGACCCGCCAGCTCAGAGGAGGCACCGAAGGAATGCAGAGTGTGACTCAGGAAGGGGAGTGCAGAATTCCACTAAAGAAATACAACCCACCCCAGCACCCTGGCCTGGATTCCGAAGTAAACAAACCAGACTGAGAGTAGCACATGGAGGGGATGTGTGGAGAGAGATGCTATCTCAGTGCACAGACTCTGCCTCTGAGAGTGCCACTGGGGGACTCAAAGTGAACAAGAGCTGAGCTGCTCCAGGGACAGGTGTGGGCTCAACTCAGTGTTGGGGGCTCTGTGCACCAACTCACTAACAGGGATGCACAATCTCTTGCTTCTGGTCTACACGAGCAGCATGCAAGGACACAGGGGTTAAGGCAAGAGAGGATGACTTTGATTCTCTGTCACCTAGTGGCACTAAAACGTCTCTTTCCCTTGACCTCCAACAAAGTCACAGACATCTATCAATACAGTGTCCTCCTTGCACAGCTCTCTCCCAGTGGGCCCTGTTGACCCCACCCCACATGTTTCCTGTGAGCAAAACTGTATGAGACCTCATCATTTTGGTGGGGTAGAGATGTCGGAGAGTGTACCAGGATGCCATGAGCTGGCTGAGACAATGTTGAGGTTAGGTGTTAAAAAAAATCACAAAAATCGAAGGGCCTTTTCTAGTTAAAGATTGTTTAATTTCAAAGTCTTGAAGCCCACTCAAACTGTAAATGAAAAGCAGGGAGCAGAGAGGACATATTTTTGGAGCTGGGGGTGGGGCCTAGAGCCAGGCTCCAGCAGGACCTGGAGCAGGACTCGGGCACTGAGCCCCTCGGACAACTTTCCTCTCCGTCTGCCTCTCCTTCCCTCTCTGCCGACTGGCTCTCTGACTTCCCATGAGCACGCAGAGCCGGCCCTAGCTTTGCCTGAGGTCCAGATCTCAAGAGACTCTGACCAGGATTTCTGGATCCCAATTCCAAATTTGGCCCAGCTTCAGTCAGCTGTTCACCTTGTCTTTAATGAAATGGAGCCAGGAGTTCTTTATTATGAAAATGGCCACAGAAGTCCCCCAAAAGGGGAGGTGGGATAGAGGTGGAGGAAGGGGGAAATTTTCAGAGAAAAGCTGGGCAGATATTCCAGAAAATGCCTACTACAGGGCTCTCACTATTTGGGAGAATGTTTTGTAGAATGAAACACATCCAACGCTGTATTGATTAGAATACAAGGGTGGCTGCTCTGATGCAGACCCAGCCTGAAAGACGGTTATTATTTCACTTTCACATAACGTAGCATAAGCAGACTGGACCTGAGAGGCCAGCTCCATGGTGGGGCAGGATCTACAACAGACAGCCTCTGCAGTGGCTCCTGTGACCCCTCTGCCTGCTGTCCACAGCCTCATATAAGCACCTTGCATGTGGGCAGGACCTACAACTTCCTTCAACAAATTGCACACAGCAAAAGAGATGGGGTGTCTCTTCTGACACTGGGTGACAAAAAGACTGGCTTCCATCCTGCTGGCTCTCTCTTGCCATCTCTCACTCTGGCTTCTTCCCTCTTGTTACTCTGCCATCCCTGGGTGTCACCCTCCTCCACACCATCCAAGGTGACTCACCACCATGGAGCGGGAGGGCACATCTCTTCTGTTTCAGGGCATGTCTCCGAAGTTGCATGCGTTGCTGCGCTCACACCCCACTGGCCAGAGCTTAGTTGTATCAGCACCTTTAGCTACCAAGTAAGACTGAAGGGGCAGCCTTATGCCTATCTGAAAACCAGGGATTTTATTACAATGGAAGACCAGGGGAATGAATACTGGGAGATAATTGGTAGATTCTGCTACAAACGCCAATGCCCCCAACATCTGTTTCCTTTGCGTATGTGATGAGGCGATAGCCCTATCTCTGTGGTCTGTAGGGCTGGGTTACAGAGAGCAACATGAAGAGCCCAAGAAGGTGACAGATGGAGGACACCTGCTCAGACCCAGGACAGAGCCTGCACAGCAGGTGACAAATGCATGTGTGCTGGATGAATTCATGAACAGAAACCTAGGCCCTGTTTTTTATTTCTTCAGCGTCACACAGCTATTTAGCAGCATTTTGGGCAGAACTAAATGTGAAGCATGAAAATGAGGCGAGAATGACACACAGGACCATTTGCAGTCCTGGCATTATTTTTCCTGCCGGACCAAAAAGGTTTGGTTTCTGGCACCTGGTGAACATCGTGCTGGCTGTTTCCATCACCGTGAGCCCACCAGTGCCATAACATCTGTGGGCGTTCACAGCATTTTAATTTAATTGATGCCAGGTGAGAAGAGAAGAGGGTTGCCTCTGCTATGACTTCCCACAAAGAAATAAATAGGTAAGGGATGGTCCTATTCATGAATTTAGTTTATTTAAAAATATGTTGGGATTTTCCTTTTAAACGTATCATACTAACAATGAGCTTTTTCTTGGAAGATTATCTCTAGGGGGAAATAGCATACTAGCAACCAGGAAGCACTCAGTAAATGCTTGTTAAGTGAAATTACAATTTCATTCCGGTAATCACTGAGGCACGGAGGAGACTCCTGTCACCCCACCCTGCCACTCCAGTACCCATTTTCTCATTTTTCATCTAGACCATCTGTTTCACTCTGGACTTTTACATAAGAGAGAAATAAACTTCCATCTTATTTAAAGTTCTGTATTAGAGGTCTCAGTTGGTACCTAAATAATACATAAGGGTAAGTATTGCTACTAAGTTTGAGATATTGTTTAAGCAATAGGTTTTCTTCTTTTCTAGGACTGTATGTGCAACCTAAAAATATTTAATCTAAAATGTATGGAGTACTTTTAGGGCTGGCTACCAAAAATTTTCTAAGACAATCTCCTAGTAGAGTGAAGAATAACCCTCCACCCAATAGAGATCTGCTAGTCTGTAGGTACTGACATTGATTCTGCTTCTTTAACGTGTATTTCTGATGCCAGAGGAAGGGTCAGGGAGGCCCAGTAGTCGGCCTTCCTCCACATGTCCTCTTAGTGGGTTCTTGACAGGAAAGAATTCAAGAACATAGAAAGCAAGAATAGATTTAATGCAACAAATAAGAAATACAGATTTCACAAAGTGCAGCCTAGCTCTGGAGACTGAGCAGGGCCCACACCAAGTCTAATACAAAAGTAAGAAATATACACTTAAAGTTCAGTACAGAGTGCAGGCTGGCTCAAGGGAGTGAGCAGCTGCTTGCTCAAAGTAAGTTTGATACAAAAAGAAATACACACTCCACAGGCAGAGTGTGGGCTGGCCCCAGACAGTGAGCAACAGCCCTGCCTTCTGCCAGGATTCAGCTTTTATAGTTTCACTACCTAATACATATTCATGGTGTCTAATGAATAGTCAATTGGGGGTGGCTCCCAGTTGTGTAATGTAATCTTGCACATGCTTAGTCTCTTTCTGGAGAGTGTTTATTGGTCAAATCCTATCACATGTACTGAACATATTCAAGAATATTCTGTGCTGTTTAGCACCTCTAGTGACAGGTCATTCAAAAGACAAACTCCCTGCTGCTGAGCATGCTCAGTCACTGGGGTCGTATAAGCCTGCATAAATTCCTTTTACTGAGTATGCTCAGCTACTGGAATTACATAAATCTGCCCCTTGTGGTCTCAATCTCCCCATGTTGGTGCCAAAAATAGGTACAACAAGCAACAGTAACTGTCCTCTAGGGAACAGCACAGGGAGGGGACTGATACCTTGGTGACTGGCTTGAAACCCAGCGGTGTGTCCTAAAACCCAAACCCCGGGAAATTGAGCACCTCCTATCTCATTTCTACCTTCTCAAAATAAAGATTCAACCACAAAACAGGGTTTATTAGAAAATTGCAGTTCTGTAACTACACAAAATATCTATTTTGTGAAGGATAGGGTCTTTTAGGAGAAGGCAACCAAATTATATTGAGTTGAGAGTGTAGGGAATTCCACTTAAGTGCTGAAAGTTCTTATTATTTGAAAACACCACCTATACATCATGATGCTTCTCAGGACATCATGAGAGCCCACAGAATGTCCACTAAAAGGCATGAAATAATTGAGCACCTGTTACAAAACAAACACTTGGCCCTGCATTACCACACTGAGTTTTCAGCCTGGTACCTATTCCCAAATACCATCTCCCTGTCTTCTGTGTTCTTGTTACATGTTGACTTTTTAATGACAAATTCTTGACATACAGCCATGATCTTTCTCCAAAGAACCCAAGAAATAACCTCAGCATTTGCTTCATTCTGGGTAGAGCTGCCTTTCTCCTACAACTATTATAGGACACTGCATCATCCTTGAACCATGTAGAACCAATCTGCCTTTTTGAACTTCCACATACTTGTGAACATATATGGAAAGAGAGGTGTGTGTGTGTGCATGTGTGCATCATGTATGTACATGGTATGACTGAATGAACATCAAAAATTCTAACTAGAAAGCATCTTTTCCTTTCTCGTCATTTCCAATTGGACACTTTGAGGACTTGAATTGTTCTTTGCTGTCTACTGGGTAAAATCTCAAGTAGACCCCACAGATTTTTGGTCACTCTCAGATATTAAAAGTTTAGTCCTGTCCATTGTTAAAACTCTGAACTCTCAACCGGTGAGAACTTTTGCTCTCTCGCAGCTGTTTTGCCCCAGGCAAGGGGCCCTGCCGTGGCCTTCCCTTGCCTTCCCCACCATACCTCCTCCTCCACTTGCAGGTGTTATTTGCTCTTGAGGGTCAGGATGGGGTGTGGGGGGGTGGGGAGGTTGGAGGGATTAGAGGAAAAGAGCAAAGTTTAGCACTGGGCCCTCTCTGTGCTGCATGCTCAAAAGCTTGCTCTTCCTTTGGAACTCTCGAAGCCCCCAGTACTGAGGATTTCCCATCTGAGTTTCCTTTGAAGCAATGCCTCTTTGGACTGGCTGCAAATGCCCCCTGCCCCAGGCTCTGGCTTCTGGTTGGTTCTCTGTTGGGGTCACCTCACCCCTCCAGGAGGCTCTCTTGTGCAAGGTCCCTTTGGAGATGACCCACCACCAGTTCCCTTCCTCGGGGTCTGCATTTGGCCCAGGAAACATGCATGCATCATTGCCCTGCACATTCCAAACTCTGCAAGCACCCACCTTTCTTGCGCAAGCTGTTGGTCAACTTCATACATGACTTGAGATATTTTAGATGGAAATACCAGTCTCCACAAATTCCAGGAAACATAGGTGAGTTTCTCCAGTGGGTCACTTTCAGTAGCCCACAATGGAGGCCTTTCTATAATCTTTCTATAGCTAAAGAAATCAGCCTTTTCACTAAAAACTCAGATATTCTCCCCACCAAGTCCTGCTGAGGACCAGCCCTTTGGATTTCTGGTCCTTTCTGACCTGGATCTGCTGTAGGAGTCCCCATAACTCAGCCAGGTCCATGAGGGTCATTTCTCTACAGCCCTTCTTTCTGGGGGTGGTTGTCAGTTAGGATGTTGGTACCAGTCTTGTGCTCAGCTGCATGGAGCTCAGTGTGTGTGCAGAGAGGCCTCCCAGCTGCCCGCTGGACCAGGACAGCACTATTAGCACAACCACCAGCAAGGAAGCAGTGTGCCAGACCACGGGGGCCCTGTGCGACAGAGCCAGGCTCCCACGGGACTGCGGCCCCAGCCCCGAGTGGTACAAATGGAGCCCAGAGAGAAGGCCCCACTGAGCCGCCAGTCTGCTTCTGATTTATGGTTCATCAGAATGAACAACTGGTTTCACCGTTTATGGTCTCACCAAACTGAACACACACTTAATAAACATTTGTTGATTCAGCCACCGTTTATTGATTAAATGGTTTAGGGGTTTTTTTTGTTTGTTTAGATTTTTTTTTGGGGGGGTCTTTTTGTTTTGTTTTAACTAAGACTTCTGGTTATTTCATCTATTGATAACAACGCTTTCTCCAGGTTGTGGCCAAGGGCCAAGCGAAGTGAACTTCAGTGACTCCTTTCAGATTGTTGTTTCTGGTGTTGGTTGAGGCAGGAGAATACTGGGCACAGCTCTCTATGGAGCCAAACTCCATTTTGGGCTGTGTTTGTGAGAAGGTGGAACTGTGCTGAGAGCCCAGGCTCAGGAGCCAGAAGGCCTGAGGATGAATTCTTATACCATCAGTTACTACCTGTCTAACCTGGATCCAACAAGACATTCATTAACCAATATATGTTCCCATTTCCTCTACTGTTCAGTTAGGATAACAACCTGCAATGTGTTCAAAACAGCACCCAGCATGAAGTCCTCAATAAATGTTAGCTTTCATTATAAAGCAAGAGATGGCTCTATATTTCAGTTTTGCCCTATATTCAGCTGTGTCACACTGTCTTATGGTTCTGTGTCTGCGATGCTGTGGGTGTGTGGTGCATGCTCAGCTGACACACACTGTGAGCACACCACACCCCAAGGCCCAGCAGCATTATTTTAGGGATCCTCAATGAGAGGGATGCAGCAAACTGTTTTAAAGGAAAGTCAGGTCTTGCCCCTCCAGCACATCTCTTTAGTGGATTCTCTTCAATAAATAGTGTCGGGAAACTGGATATTCATAAACAAGAATGAAATTGGACCCTCAGCTTACAGTATACACAAAAGTCAGCTCAGAATGAATTAGAGATCTAAATGTAAGACATGAAATCATAAAACACCTGGAAGAAAACATAGGGGAAAAGCTCCTTGACATTGGCCTTGGCAACAATTTTTTGGCTATCCCACCAAAAGCTCAGTCAACAAAAGCAAAAGTAAACAAGTTGGACCACATCAAACTTAAAAGCTCCATACAGCAAAGGAAACAATCAGCCAAATGAAAAGGAGAAAATATTTGTGAGCCATATATGAGGGGTTTTCGAAAAGCTCATGGAACAATTCATATTATCTTTTAATTCAATTTTCCCATGAACTTTTTGAAGTACCCTCATATCTGATAAAGGGTTAATATCCAAAACACATAAAGAGCTCCCACAACTTAGAAAAAAATAAAAAATAAAAAAGTAAGCCAGTGAAAAAATGGGCCAAAGACCTGAATAGACATTTCCCCAAAGAAGAAATAAAAATGGCCAACAGGTACATGACAAGGTGCTCAGCATCACCAATCATCAGGGAAATGCGAATCCGAATCACAATGAGTGAATTACCATTGTTGCATTAAAAAAAAGGAAAATAAATAACAATGAGATATCACCTCACACCTGTTAGAATGGCTATTATCAAAAAGACTAGAGATAACAAGTGTTGGTGAGGGTGTGCAGAAAAGGGAACCCTTGTACCTGTTGGTGGGAATGTAAATTGGTGCAACCATTATGGAAAATAATACAAAGTTTCCTCAAAAAATTAAAAATAGAACTACCATATGACCCAGCAATCCCTCTTCTGGGTATACACACAAAAGAAATGAAACCAGCACCTCATAAAGATATCTGCACTGTCATGTTCATTGCAGCATTATCCACAACTGACTTGAGTGTAAGTCTTAGAAACAACCTAAGTGTCCATCAAAAGATTAAGGAATAAAGAAATTGTGATATATATGTACTCAATAGAATATTATTTAGGCTTAAAAAAGGAGATCCTGCCATTTGTGCCACAGATGAACATAAGGACATTATGCTGACCTAAATAAGACAGACTCAGGAAAACAAATACTGTATGATTTCCCTTGTATGTGGAATCTAAAAAAATAAAGGTTGAACATATAGAAACAGAGAATGGAATGGTGGTTACCAGGAGAGAAGGGGAGGAAATGAGGAGAAGTTGGTCAAAGGGTACAGAGTTGCAGTTATGTAGGATGAGTATGTCTAGAGATCTAATGTACAGCCTGAGGACTGCAGTTAATAACACTGAACTGTATAATGGAAATTCGCTCAGAGAGTCCATTTCAGGTGTTCCTACCCCTCCCCCACCAAATGGGTAACTGCGGATGTGAGACGATGAATATGTTAATTTGCTTGACTATAGGAACCATTTCACCTTTTTTTTTTACATATTCATAATTTATTTTTATTTATTTATTTTTATTATTTTTATTTTGTCAATATACAATGTAGTTGATTATTGTGTCCCATCACCGAAACCTCCCTCCCTCTTCCCTCTCCCCCCTCCCACCCAAGTGTGTCCCCTCCATTTTCTTGTTGTAAGAACTTCAAAAAAAATTGTGGTTGTTATATCTTCCTCTCCCCCCCCCCCAGTTTTTTGTTTTTGTTGTTGTTGTTGTTGTTGTTTGTTTGTGTGTGTGTGTGTGAGAGAGAGAGTGTGTGTGTGTGTGTGTGTGTGTGTGAATTGATTCATTCACCTT
>NW_007732166.1:60045-99693 GCF_000696425.1 Galeopterus variegatus
GATAAATGACTGTATAGTTCTTTCCATTTCTCTCAGAAATGGAAAGAACTATACAGTCATTTATCTGGAATAACAAAAGACCACGAATAGCCAAATAAATGCTGAGCAAAAAAAAAAAATAAAGCTGGAGGTATTACTCTACCTGACTTTAAACTATACTACAAAGCTATAATAACCAAAACAGCATGGTACTGGTATAAAAACAGAGACACTGATCAATGGAATAGAATAGAGCACCCAGAAATCAACCCACGCACTTACTGCCATTTGATTTTCGACAAAGGCACCAAGCCTATTCACTGGGGTCGGGACTGCCTCTTCAGCAAAGGGTGCTGGGATAACTGGAACCATTTCACTTTGTGTAAGTGTATGAAGATACCATGTTGTACACCTTAAATATGAGGGTACTTCAAAACATTCACGGAAAGATTCGTGAACTACTTTTCTATGAAAAATAGAATTAAGAGACTATGAATCTTTCCATGAACATTTTGAAGTACCCCTGTATATACAATTAAAAAATGTAAAACCTAGAAACAACCTAAATTTCCAACAATAGAGAGATATTGACTTATATTATGGCATGTACATCAAATGTAATGCTGTGCAGCTCTATAAGAGAATAAAAGTGTACATGGGCTGATAAAAACAACAGTCACGACAACAGACGAGAGTGACGGCAGGAGCCGGCTGCTCCTCCCTGACTCGTGGTTGAGAACTTAGCCTCTGAAGCCGGACTTCCTGGGTTTGGAGCTTGGTTTTGCCACTAGCTGTGAGGTTTGGCAAATAACACTCTGAGCTTGTTTCCCAAATGGCAAAATAGGGATAGTAATAAAGGTAATTATGCATATGAAAGCACTTAGTACAGTACCTGACAGATAGAAATGCTGAATTAATGTCGGGTATTATTACTACAGTCCTTAAAAGGCTTAATGTTGAAAACTGGTGGTGTGACGATATTGGGCTGTTAGGGACTGAACTGGCCACCCCATGCAAATTCATATGTTGAAGCCCTAACTCCCAGTGTGACTATATTTGGAGATAAGTTTGTTAAGAAATCAAGATTACACAAGGTCATAAGGGTGGAGCCCTAATCCAACATGACTGGTGTCCATGTAAGAAGAGGAAGAGACACTAGGAGTGCTCGCACACAGAGAACAGGCCCCGTGAGGACACAGTGAGAAGGTGGCTGTCTGCAAACTAAGGAGAGAGTCCTTCCTGGAAATTGCACCTTGGTTTGGACATCCAGCCTCCAGAACTGAGAAAGTAAATTTCTGTTGTTTAAGCCACCCAATCTGTGGTATTCCCCTAGCAAACTAAAACACAGGCATGGAGGGTCTGTCATTTAGACTAATGGTGCATCAGAATCACCTGGAAAGATTGTTAAAACAGATTATAGGGTTTCTGCTTTGGTAGATCTGGGTGGGGTCTAGAATCTGCATTTCTAACAGGCTGCAGGTTACTGATGCTGCTAGTCTGGGGACCACACTTTGAGAAACACTGACCTAGATTATTTCCCTTAGCTAAACCATCCCTTCTTATTTCCTTTAAGGGAAACCAAGAACACACAACCTAGGCACTTTCACCTTGGCCTTAAGCATTGTCCTGAGTTTTTCAAAGATATTAAAGTAGATCAGCCTTTAGAGCTTTGCATCAATCGCAGAAGCTCTAACACTGCAGAAGAAGTGCCACCTCCTAAACTGTGGGGAAGGAGAGGTGAGTCCTCCACTCTACCCTTCTTCTCATTGACAGCCACATGCTCCCCAGCAGGAGGGCTCACCCCAGCTTTGCCCAGACTTCAAAGGAAGGACTGTTCACCAAATGTCTGTATGTGATGAGCAGCGGCAATGTGTGCAGGAGCCCCTGGAGTTTCTGAGGCTTCAGGGCAATTCTCTCACCTTGGTGGAGTCTAGCACTAGCATCTCCATGCTGTCCTGAGCCCTGGACAGAACCCTCATAGCAGTAGAAGAGCATGGCAATCCTCTTATGCAACCTTTGTAATACAGCTGTGGTAGCTCAAACCCACAGGCAAGTCTGGATTGCATTTGACACACTTTGGGGGGCTCACAGGCAAATGTTTTCTGAATGAGTGTAAGGAAAAGCCCAGCTGGAGGGGTGCTGGGATTGCAGAATGGTTCCCAGTCAGTGCTAAACCCACTTTTGTCATTCAGCACCTGGAGTGGGCTGGGCAGGAAGTGGCAGCTGATTTCTTCATGGGGTTGGACCTCACTTGGTTTATCCGCTCTTTTTGATGGGAGGTCTGGAAGTAGTTGGCACCATGAGTACTTGTGGAATGAATGTCTGTGGGGCTGTCTTCTCAATTCTACCCTGTATTAAACCCATTCTGGTGGTTCCTTTAACACAGGTGTAGATATTGGCTATCTGAGCTACCCTTCAGATGGCAGCAGGGACAGCTTCCTGGGCATGAGACTTGTGTGGTCACAATGGGCCCCATGCTCAGAAGAGTCAGCACCGGGCTTAATGTTCTGTGGTTGCCATCTTGCAATTCTGAATAATTTTTGAAGGGGCCCTGATATGGATTGAATTGTGTCCAAGTTTTATGTATTAGAAGTTTGATCCTGATTGTAACTGTTTAGGGTGGTGTTGGGCTAGGGCTCAGACTTTTCAAAACTGTTGTACAGACTGGGTCACAGACCCCTCACATGCCAGGCTGGTCACCAGACCCCTCACATACAGGTCATGAGCTAGGTAATTGGGAAGGATCCCGGGAGTCATTGACAGAGTTGACAGGTTCATTCCAACATGAGCTCAAAGCTCAGTCCTCATCTTCCTCAGCAGCAGCAGCTTACCGCAACCTCCAGCAGCAGTGGTGGTGGCCTCCCAAGTCATCCCTGGGGCCCTGGCAGAAACAACTTGCAGCAACAGCCTCCAGCAGCCATAGTAGCCTCCCCATAGCCCCCCAGGGCATCCCAGGGGCAGAAGGCACAGTGGATCAGAGCCACTCATCCGTTATACTTAAGTCCAATAACTCAGGAACACCTGGGTGGAGTCAGACAACCAAAGAACACCTGGGCAAACATGCACAATTACATTAGATAATAACCGAGGAACACCTGGGCACACATGCATATCTACATCAAATGCTCAGCAAGATTCTGAACATCTGAGGGACCCTGAGCATTTACCTTCACTTTCCCTACAGGTGGGAAATCCTATTATGGTAATTGAAAGGTTGGGCCTTTAAGACGTGATTAAACTCTGAGAACCACTCCCTAGCGAATGGATTAATAATAGTTATCATGGATGTGGTTCTGAGGGCTTTAAAAGGGAGCAAATGAGAATCTCTCTCTACTTGGCCATCCTGTCATGTGAGACCCCTGTGTCACTCACCACCACCAAGGCTTTCACCAGATTTATTCCCTGGACTTTGGATTTCCCAGCCTCCAAAACTATAAGCAATAAATTTTGTTTTCTTACAAATTACCCAGTTCCAGGTATTTTTGTATAAGCAACAGAAACAGACTAATACAGGCCCTGAATTTTCATTTTGCACCGAGTCCTGCAAATTATATAGCTGGTTCTGGATAGTAGTCTCATCCAGATAGTAAGAACAGTAGCATCAGGGAGGAAATGGATTTTCATTATACCTAATGCATGAGGTGAGCATTCAGCTTTGCTATCCTGAAACCCTTGGGAGAGATTGCTGACGTTTACTAACTACAAGTCAATCCACCCAACTTCTTGCTCCTCAGAAACCTCTTTGATAAATTCTTATTGGATGTAAAGATTAGGATGGTGGGTAGAATCAGTGAGAATTTTTACCCTTTAAGGATCCCATTTCTCAGCTGAAAGAAATCCGGCCAGCCTGAGTCAATACATTCAGATGGCATTTCTAACAAGACCCAGGTATTGTCCTACAATAAAATTGTAAGCATTTCTAGAGCTCTGGCACTACTTTCTACCTCTCACAATCACCACCCAGCACCTGGCATATGGGAAGTGCACTCCATATTTGCTGTCGATGGTACTGGCACTGACTATGAACACTGGTTCCATCTTCATCTGCTCCAGATTCCCACAGAGCTAGGGCTACTTGTCACCCAGAAAGATCCCTCCTAGTGAAGTTGCAACTGTGTACTCTCCAAATTGACATGTTCAATACAGGCAGGGTATCAACCCCAAGCAAACCAAACCGCTCCCCCCAAAGGTATTTTCAACCCGTAAGTGTATTGGTTAGCTGTTGCTACTACAACGATGCTGTGCAACAGGCTACCTGCAAACTCAGTGACTTAAAACAATAGCTTTTTCTCATGAATCTGTCAGTGATCTTTTTGTTGGTTGAATTAGGTTTGGCTTGAGGGGCAGGGTCTGCTTTAACTGGGGGTCTAGCTGGACTTACCTGGGGAACTCTGCTCCAAAGGTGTTCACTTTGGGCCTAGAATGAAATGCAGCAACTACTTAGGGGAAGCTCCTCTTAGGGCTGTGGGGGAAGTGCAAGAGGGCAAGTGGAGATGCCAAAGGTCTCTTAAGTTTATGGTGAGATTGTACACTGTTACGTCTGCTCACATTCCATTGGCCAAAGAAAGGCACATGACCAACTCAAAGTCAAGAGGCAGAGAAGTACTCTCTGCCAATATGAGGTCGGGGCAAGGATGTGGCTGTAGAGATGAAGAACTGAGGCCAATAACTCAATCGACCACTCTAGCCCTACATCCCAAATATCTTATCTATATTGTAGTCATAACATGGGACCATCGCTTCTTATGCATTTAGTGCCCACTATGTGCTGAGCAAATACTGAATGGAATTAAATGGAAATAATATCCCATAGTCCAAAGTTGTGAAATTTTATCACAGAAACCAGTTCATAAAAAATCTCCTAAAGAGCACATTAAAACGTAGATACCCTATTCCCAGATAGCAAGACAAGGAAGTTTAGGGCCCAGGAATCTGCATTTTCACAAGCACCTCAGGTGATACAAGTTTTGGGATAAATTGTCCTAGTTCTTAACTATGCCATTAGGTTAATACTGGTATGCTAGCAAACTTGGGCAGATCTGGTGAAATTCTTAGTATTTTTGTAAACTTCTGCACAAATGAATGACTGCTGATCTCCCCATCTTCATTTCTGCATGAGGTGAGGTCCTGGCCATATCACTGACTACCAGCTGCCAAAAAGCAAAATTACAACAAATCGAGTTTAAGGATCTCAGCTGGCTTTATTGTGATTCTAGAATCAGGCAACACGTTATTCCATAAAATAGAGTAAGTGTTCCAATGAGCCAAGCAGAGGAGTTTGGTTTTACAGACAGAAAAAGTTGATGAAATCAGAAACAAAGAACAAAAACAAGATTGGTCATTTCATTGTTACTGTCCGTATAAGATTAGGGCAGAAAGACAGAACAGTAGAAAAATAATGGACGAGTCAGCATCATGTTGCCTAAGGCTATCTCTTCCGAATGAGAATTAAAGCAGAGGGAAATTCATCATCATACCTATTGAAGATTTAAACTGGCCCCTTTGGGAAACTGGCTGTTATCACTCTCTCCTGATCTCTCAGGTCAGACCACAACCTAAGTGACCTGCAAGTTAGCAGGGGTGACTCTATTTTGATTTTTAGTCTGGTTGTTTGGGGCCTAGTGCAGGAACTTAGTCCAAAAACAACAGCCTCCTATAATTTTTATTTAACAGAGCTTTGTAGGTGGTTTCTGGTCTGTAGGCTCTCTCTCAACACATGTATCTTATTGTCATCTTTATTTATTTATTTTTTTTTCCTTTTTGTCTTTTTTTGTGACCGGCAACGGATCGCAACCCTCAGTGTCGCGCCCGTACCGGACCGGGACCGGCTACGGGATTGCAACCCTCGGTGTTGCTCCCGCCCCTCGCTCAGCCAGTGAGCGGCCGGTCTGTATGTGGGATCCGAACCCTCGGCGGGAGCACCGCCGCGCTTCCCAAGCGGCGCACTATAGCAGTGTGCCACCGGGCCGGCCCCATTATTGTCATCTTTAGAGTCAGAAAATTAAGCTTTTGTGGTTGTGCATAACTGTAGAAGACATCAGTCACTGTCCCCATTCATCTGGCAAATGCTTTCTTTTGCTACTTCCTTCAGTGTTGGGAAAATATAGGAAAATGGTCAGTGCCCCTCAGATGTTCAGAATCTTGCTGCGCATCTATATAAATATGCAGTGTGCCCAGGTGTTCCTTGGCTATTGTCTAATGTAATTGCACATGTGCACCCAGGTGTCCTGGGTTATGGAGTAAAGTATAAAGGACTAATGGCTCTGATACGTGGTGCTTCTCAGGACTCTCCTGGGGGCCACTAGGGTGGCTGCTCCTAGCTCAGAATAAAGCCTAATAATTTTTTACCCATGGCTCCCAAGACCTTTTCCTATTACCTTGCTCATAGACCTGTGTGTGGAGGGTTTGTGACCCAGTCTGTACAACAAGCTTGAGGGGTCTGTGAGCCCTAGCCCTAGCTTTACACTCATATTTTTCCCCCAGTAATCACACCTTCCCTTCTTTGAACTGATGGTGTTACAACACAGCTGACCCCAACCACCATATGCTACCCTTGGTTATAGGGTCTCATAAAGTCACAAGGATTGTTGAGAAGAGACCTTTGTCCCGGTCTGGAGCAAGCCTCTGTCCATAGTGTGCTAAGCTGGTAGAATAAAAGTTTGTAGCTGCTCGTGCTCATTTTGGGCACCACAGTAGGAAAAGCTGCCTGAGAATGAAGCCAATACTATAAAGGAAAGTAGAGCAAAGGATTTTGTCAACAACTCTGAGCACCTGAATCCAAATGTGCCTGAGGATGTATCCCTGGCTCTTTCCATGACATCAGCCAATGCGTAGCCTTTGTTGTTTAAGCTCATTTGAGTTTGGTTACTCTCATTTGCACCTGAAAGAGTCCTGTCTGATATATCATAGCCTGATATTTAGCCCAACAGGACCACAAGCAAATTGAACTGATCAGAGCTTAGCAAAGCCCAGAATTCACCCAGCTAGACACACGCGCACGCACACGCGCACCCCAAACTTGAAAGACAAATTTCCTTAGTGGTTCTTGAGGCACTTCTACAGCAAAGTGGATTGATTAAAAAATGAATACGGCTATTAAATAGATCTGTGTATTCTAAGCAAGACCTAATCACATTATTTAAAATGATTCCCTCTTCTTCATATCTGCCACAAAAGTTACGTTTTCTCCCTCTTCCAACTCCCACTAGTAACATTTTCAGTCACTTCTTCCCAGGTATTACATAGAAGGATCTCTCCAAAAGAATTTTTTTTTCTGTTTAGCTATGATAAAAAGACAGAAGCCTAACTTTGGACCGCAGGAAATAATGCATCACTTTGAGCATGTTGTCTTTGTATTATAAATACGATGATATGGCTAGGTGGGATGGTTTCAAAGAGACAGGATGTTACCTTAAACATTTACAAAGCTGCGGTTAAAACAGTCTCCTAAAACTACCTTTTCAACCCGTGGAGCTTACATAAATATTTGGCTGCTGGTGACAGGCCTAATAAATCTGTTTAGAATGTTGCAGCAATATTTACTTACAAAGAAATGGCATAAGCTCACTTTGGCTAATAATTTTAAGAAGGAGAGATGCTACTTTTTAGCACCTTGCATAAATATTTGCAAGACCTATAAATCCAAGATAACCTTTCCTCTTTCTTAAAGCTATTTTCTGGTTTTTTTCCTGTGCTCCACCCAAATGCCCCTTTTAAATGTCGCTTGGTTCAGCTGGAAAAGCTTGACATTCACTTGAGATGTATTGGAAGACATCGACTGACACTGGGCTGTAATGGAGCAATTCTTAGATTTCCTAATGGCCTAAAGTTCTGCAAGGTACTTTCAGGCTAAAGGAAGAGGAGACCTTATTTTGCTTCTGAAGCTTGTGAATCAGAACAAGAACATTTGGGGAATAAACCTCATTCTGTCTGACCAGGAACTAAAGGATGCACTCCTTTCTTGACCTGCCACTTTATCGGAATTCTACAAAGTGCTTCAAACAAAAGTAGACAGTATGGTGGCTCATGTGGGCATGGATTACCCTGGAGCAACTGAGATGGTAACTTAAGTGTTCTGGGCAAAGCTGTGGGGCAAACTAGAATGAGTCCCCATCCTTACAAAATGAAAAGAGATGCCCTCTGACTTCTCCCTGGCCCTGCTCAAGGACTGAGTTTCTTCTTGATTTCAAGAGACCAGACACCAACAGTGGCAAACATCTCTTTAGCCAAACAATAAAATGACCTCTTGATTCCCTACTGCACCCCTGTACTGTTTTTTAAAGGTTGAGTTTTTAAAAAAAATGTTAAGAAGCATTTCCTGTTTACTACATGGTAGGGAAACAAGGCTTTAAAAACGGCATCGCAAACACAAATACCAGAGAATTCCACAGTGTTTGTTATTTACATATCACAGTTATGCGATCAGTTTTAATTTCCAGTAAGTGTTAACTAAACAAGTGCTCACAATTTACCAGAACACAGGAGAGATTGACTTATAAAGATAGTATGTCAAGGGCTCATGTAAAAACTGCTTTTTTTCCAGCTTTATAATGAGGCCTCCTGGTCCGAAAATTCCTGGGGGAGAAGAACAGAAGAACTTTGCTTTGGTATTTACATTATCTAGGGGGGTGGAAGGAAAGATGACAATGACTTTGATGTTTTGAGGAGGATAGGAGATGATTTGGTCTTTATCCTTTCTTAGTATGTGAATTTAAAACAGATGGCCCGTTTCAAATAGACCCCATTCTGAACCATTTCGCATTAAGTGGGGCCATACAGAAAGCCCTCATTTCCTCTCTGGCAGTAGCTGGTGTGAGATCAGCCTCCCAGGAGTGACAGGACTGCAGCCCTTGCTTCTGCTGCCAGCACGCAGGAATGTACCTGTGGGTGCATGGCCACCCACTAATGCCAGACTGCCAGAAGTAACTCCAGTGAAACAGTCCTTGCCAGTGACTGCCATTTGGGTCATGCCATTTTCTCCTGTCTCTGGGTATGGCAGAGGCTAAAAATACTTTGATGGGTTTCATTTATTTCTGGGAGAATTGGAGAAGGTGTCACAGAAGATTCAAGAAGTGGATTACTCAGGATGCTGTAACAAGCATCTGCAGACATGGCTCTAGGCTCTGGGAACACAGTAGTAAACAGAACAAAGTCCCTGCCCTCATGGAATTCCATTTGTGTGTCTACAGTGAATAATCCTTTTTATCCAGTATTGGCTCTGGACCTTTTCTTGTCTATGCCACTTTCCACAGGGGAAGGGCCTGAATGAATGGCTGTTATTTCCATATAGGAAGAGGGGAAGAGAGGCAAAGAACTCAAGCAGCTGTTTCCTGCCGACTAGAAGAAACACCTTCCAATTCCTCTCTCCTGGCCTTCCTATAAACATCACGGTGGTTTTCAATACTGGCTGCATGTTAAAATCACTGGGGAGCTTTAAAAAATACTGGAGATTTTGATTTATTTGGGCTGGGAGTGGGTGTTACAAACGAAGTGTTTTTTAACTTTCCAGGTGAGTCTGATGGGCAGCCCTGGTTGATAATCAGGGAGTTAGCATCCTTCTTGGGTTGGTGGCAGTAGAGAAGCCAGGTTTTATTGCAGTGGGTGCAAAGCTGAAAGGTGCCCAAATATTTGTGAGCTGGAATCATCATTTTGAAAATTGTGCACTATAGGCCTTTGTATACAAAACCAGCATCGAGCATCTTCTGTGTAACAAGCATATGATGAAGGGTGATGGAAGAATAAAAATAAATCAGTTACAATCCCATCCCTGACCTCTAGCTGCTCACAGTTACTTGGGAAGGGGTGAGACAAACATGATGATTATCTAATGAGAAAGATGAAATATGAGGACAAGAATGTTTTTATCTGATTTGTTCATTGATGTGTCTGCAGTACCTAGACAGTATCTGACACAGAGTGGTTCTCAATAAATATTTGTTCAATAAAAATACTTGAACAGCTAGGCATTATATGACAAAGAGTTGATACTTTATAAAATAAGTTATAAATATAAGCAAGAAACTGATTAATAATAATAGACAACTATATAAAAGACTCAAACAGATAATTAACAAAATTTAAAATGTGAGTAAACAATCACATGGCAAAAAAGCTCAATATAATTAGAGATAGTAAAAACAATCAAGGTGAGTGCAGTAATATGAGTATTCTTACGCTCTGCTCTTGGCACTATAAATTAGTGCCATCTTTTCTAGAAAGCCGCTTGGAAATAATATAAGGCCTATAAAAATATTCATACCAGTAAACCCAGTTCTGAGAATCTATTCAAAGAAAAGGAACCAAAATATGAAAAAAGCTATATTTGTAAAGACGTCCATCATAGTATTCTCTATAATAAAAATGAAAATAGTCAAATGCCCCCAAACAGAGGAATAATTAAATTATAGTCAACCCATTTAATGTGATATTATATAGTCATTAAAGGTAATGGTTATGAAGTCTCTCATAATGTGGAAAAATGCTTACACCATTAAATGAAGAGAAAAAGTAGGGGACAAAATCATACAAAATTTATCCTCCCTTAAACTGATTTTTGAAATGACAGGAATAAAAACTACATTTAAAAAATATGCTATAAAAAATGGGTATGTATATTAAAGAGATAAAGAAATTATGTAAAAATTATAAGTTATTGTTAAAGTGATAGGTTTATAATTGATTTTTAAAAACTGTTTTCCAAGTAGTTTGTGATTTGATTCTATTAATTCTATTGTTAAAAATAACTTTTAAAGTTATTGTTAAAACAACAGCAGCAAAGTGCTCTGAGAGTACCAAGAAAGGAGTGATTAGCTTCAAGGAGAGTTGAGGTTAACTCACAGAAACTGATGCTCGGCCGTTGTTCCAGGATGAATGTATTAGTCAGGAGGAGATAATGCTGTAACAAACAACCCCATTACAGTGATTAACACAATAGAACATTTATTTCTCACTTTTAATTGAGTGTAGTGTGTGTGATCTTCCATATGGTGATTCTGGGATCCAGGATCCTTTCATCTTATGGCTCCACAGTCCTCTGGGACCTTGAAGTCTTCCACATTCAGCCATCCAATGGGAAGGGGAGAGACAGAGCATGGGAAAGGTCCATCAGGCACTTTAGAAGCCAGGTCAGAAAGTGATGTACATTACATCCACTTAGATACCATTGGCCAGAACTAGACACGTGACCCCATCTAGGTGCACAGGGGCTGGACAATGTAACCTTGCAGTGTGCCTAGGAGGAAAATGAAATGGTTTGGTGGATACAAAGCATCATCTCTGCCTCAATGAGTTACAAAGAGAAGGAGGAGAAATGGTGTGTTGCAGGTGAAGAGACTAGCACGTTGGGGGTTCCTGAGTATCTCAGTTTGATTCAAGTTGAAGACTGAAAGATCATGGTGCCCTTGAGCATGCAAAATTTGAGGGTGGCTGTGGTGTAGGCAGAGTCTGGTGAGATATAGGGGTTGAGAATGGAACAGATTAGCCTACAAAGAAATTTGAAGCCAGATTGCGAAGTCCATGTTTTACAAATGGAAAGCCAACTAAAATATTTAAGAATCAGGGCTGGCCAGTTAACTCAGTTGGTGAGATTGTGGCGCTGATAATACCAAGGTCCAGGGTTTGATCCCTGTACTGACCAGCTGCCAAAAAATAAAAAAAGAAAAATATTAAAGAATCATCACACTTAAATATTGTAAAGGTCAGTCTGGTTACAGTATGAAATATAGATTGGAGAGGGAGAGGCTAGAAGGAGGGAGATTCATTAAAAATTCATATTTCTAGGAGCATCATTGGCCTTCTTAATTCATGGAGGACATTTAGATTCTGTTTTATGGTCAAACAATATTAACTGCACACCCACTATTAAGTGCTCCTAAACGTTACAAGGAGCAGATTCTGTACTCAAGGAACTTTCAGTTTAATAGGAGGAGACAAGAATGATGGAAAAGCATAAAGTGAGTGTGACTTCCAAGCTCACCCGGGTCTTCAAACACATGTGAAAGGCCAGAACTTTACAGACGGAGTAACTGTACTTAAACTATAGCTGACCCGTTCCTAAACATGGAGAGAGAATGCAGATCTGGAAGGCCAAAGAGAATGACAATGTCCTATACAATTATTATCAATCAATACGCCATGTTTGTTGAAGTAAAAATGTCCTTAGGAGGTTGTGTTAGTCTCTGTGGTTGCTGTAATGAGTTACCACAAACTGGGTGGCTTAAAACAACAGAAATATCTCTTCCTGGAGACCAGAAGCCTGAAATTGAGGTGTCAGCAGGGCCACACCACTTTGGAGGTTCTAGGGAAGAACTGGTTCTCTGCCTTTTCCAGCTTCTGGGGCTGTCGCCTTTCCTGGATTCATGGTGCATCACTCTGATCTCCACCTTCTGGTCACGTTGCCTCCTCCTCTTCTCTGTCTTCTGCTCCGTGTATCTCTTATAAGGACACCTGTCATTGGACTAGACCCATCCAGATGAGACAGGGTGTGTAAGGCCCCATAGAAGACCCCAAAGGAGGCACTCCCTAAAACATGGCACTTTTCTCTTCTGGGTCCTAACAATCTCGCCGGTGCCAAGGTGCAGCCTATCAGAAATCATTACCTGCCCCCGGCCAATCAACTACCGCCCCGTGTACTAACCACCCTCTCCCGGAACCCGGCTCTATATAAATGTATGCTTTTCCCCGAATAAAGCGGAACTTCTCCGGTGAACTGTCAGCTCGGGTCTTGTCGTCCTTTCGTTGGTGCTGAAACCTGGGAGGAGCTCACCCCTTACCCGAGGGGACTCCTTCTCGGACCTCCTTCACTCTCTCAGCGGTTCCCACTGCTGACGCTTCGCCCTCATCCATTTTCTCCGGCGCTGGCTCTCTGCACCCACCACCAGCTCACCTAACGTAAGTCTCTCTACGGGGGTGCCATCTTAGGCTGGGCTACCGTAATCATCTGGTATCCCTCTGACGCCCTGCCCTAAGACAGAGAATACACCCCACCACAGCCTTCAGGGCACTGGGCAGACCCCTAGGTAAACATTAGGCAATCCACATTCCCCTCCTTTCCCAGCCCAATTAGAGGCGACCTCTTCAGGGTGAAGCTCCCATTCTCTCACTTTTTCCTTCAATCTGGTATTTCTGTTTCTCTGAGCCCAGGGCTCCCGAAAATCCCGGCGCCGGGTTCCTTCGAGCCTCCGGGCACTCGCCCTCACCGAGGTGACAGAGGGTAAAGTGACGACTTCTATCCTCTTCCCTCCTGGTTCGTCTCCAAACCTCCGGGATTGACAGAATATAGGTGGGGATGCCCTCTATATTTGTGTCTTTCCCTCCCTCCGGCTGAAGGAATTTTTCGCTTCTCCACCTCCTTGTCTTTCACTCTCCTTCCTGCTTTAACATGGGAGCTTCCCCCTCATCACCTGTAGCAGATTCTCCCCTCCAATGCCTTATAAAAAACCTAAAAACCTTGTCTTTAGAGCCTGATATCAAGCTCAAGCTCCTTATAAAATTTTGCACACAAGATTGGCCTCAATACCAATTAGATAATCAAAACAGATGGCCACCGGAAGGCACACTAAACCCCGATATTCTTCGAGATTTATTCAACCTCTGCCAGCACCAGAGAAAATGGAAGGAGATTCCCTACGTTGAGGCTTTCCGAGTTCAGAGACCTCAACAACCTTATCCCCAATAGAGGAAAAAGGGAGGAATGTAAGGCCCCCTAGAAGACCCCAAAGGAGGCACTCCCTAAAACATGGCGCTTTTCTCTTCCGGGTCCTAACAATCTCGCCGGTGCCAAGGTGCAGCCTATCAGAAATCATTACCAGCCCCCAGCCAATCAACTACCGCCCCGTGTACTAACCACCCTCTCCCGGAACCCGGCTCTATATAAATGTATGCTTCTCCCCCGAATAAAGCGGAACTTCTCCGGTGAACTGTCAGCTCAGGTCTGTCGTCCTTTCAGGGTGATCTGTTCCCAAAATTGTTAATGATTCCTACAAAAACCTTTTTTTTCCCCCAAATAGGGTAATACTCACAGGTTCCAGGGGTTAGGATATGGATATATCTTTTTGGGGCCACCAGCCTAGCAGAACAGACAATACATTCACTTAGACATAGGTTCATCAACTCCTCCATGTGAGTTGGTTCATCAGGCCATTTCCACGCTCTAGCACTGATGCTTGAGGATGGACAGTGTGTTCCCCCTGGACTGAAGAGACTGAGGGGGCAGGGAGAGACCCTGAAGAGGGTGGGAGGACACCAGAACAACCACATTTCCCTACAGTGTTGCTCAGCATATTTGAGAATAGGTACTAACTTTCAAAGTAGTCCCCACGTTTTCTTATTCTTTCCTTCCTCTGTCGTTAGGGGTCTGTTTTGATTATTTGTAGCTTTTTAACTTCCACTTCTCCATTTTAGTGTTTCTCTTTTAACACAGATTACATGCTGTCATGTTTCTCAGTGAGTTTACACATTGACCTTCCCTTCCATACTGTGGTTTGAATGTCTCTTCCAAAAGTCATGTTGAAATTTAATTGCTATTGTGGTGATATTGGGAGATGAAGCCTTTAAGAGGTGATTAGGTCTTGAGGGCTCTGCTCTCATGAATGGATTAATACCGTCATAGCAGGAGCAGGTTAGTTATCACAAGAGTGGGCTTCTTATCAAAGGATAAGTTCACCTGATTTCCGCTCTGTCTCATGCACCTGCCCCTGCCTTCCATCCTTCCACTGTGGGATGAAGCTCACCAGATGCTGGCACCCTGCTCTTGGACTTCCCAGCATCCAGAAGTGTGAGCCTAATACACAGAAAACAGGCTAAGACATCATGAAATAAGAGCAGAAAAACCTTATTCTTCTCTGTATTCTCCCTTAGAGCACATAGAATAATCCTCTACAGAGTAGATTTGTATTGTCTTCTAATTCTATTTTTCTACGAACCTTTTGAAGTAACTTTGTATAATCCCTCCAGTTGTGCTCAAGCTTTATTTATAATGGTGGGGATCAGAGATGGTGTCTGTCAAGTTTGTTTCAAAAACCAATCATCTTTATTTACCCAAAGGAGTTCAAAACTTATGTCTACACAAAAAGCTGCATATGGATGTTTACAGCAGCTTTACTCATAATTGCCAATACTTGGAAGCAACCAAGTTTTTCCATAGGTGAATATGTAAACAAACTGTGGTACATCCATACAATGGAATATTATTCAGTGCTAAAATGAACTTAGCTATTAAACCGTGGAAGAAACTTAAATGCATATTAGTAAGTGAAAGAAGCCAATGTAAAAAGGCTACATAGTGTGACTACAACTGTATGACATTCTGGAAAAGGCTATGGAGACAATAAAAAGATCAGTGGTTCCCAGAGGTTAGGGGTAAGGGGGAAATAAACAGGTGAAGCACTGAGGATTTTTATGGTATTAAAACTATTTGGTATGATGGTAAAATTGTGAATACAGATTATTATACATTTGCCAAAACCCACAGAATGTGTACTACTTAGCGTGAACTCTAATGTAAATTATAGACTTTGGTTGATAATGATGCGTCAGTGTTGGTTCATCTCTTGTAATAAATGGGCCACTGTGGTGCAGGATGTTGAGGACAGTCGGGGAGGCTGTGGAGGGGCGTGTGTGCAGAGGATACATGGGAACTCTCTGTCCTTTCTATTCAACTTTCCTGGGAACCTAAAACTACTCTAAAAAAATAAAGTCTCTCTCTTTTTTTAAAAAGAACAGCCATCTTTCTTTTTCCTTCCAGAAATATCAGTGATTTATAATGTCTCCTCTTGAAGACTGCCTCTTAAGCAGATTTTCATCATCTTTTCTTTTCCCATTTGAGGATAAAAACCAACATTCAGACCATTAGATAAATAATATTTCTGAATTAAAATATGAAACTAAGAAGTCATTGAACTAGCATTTCTCCTGACATGTTTGTTCTGGACAAACTGAGAATGCTGCCCTTTTGGTAGTGTTCATTGGAAAGAAGAGGGTAATTCACAGCCCGTCTCTTAAGGGCAACCCATGGAGGGAAGGAAAATGCCTGCACAGGGGTATTACAAAGAGGCCTGTGTTCCCCTACAGGGCATGAGTTCCCCGGCTGCTGGACAGAGCCCTATGGGGTTATTCTATGGTGACAAAATTTAGTGTTTGACATCTAAAAGTGATGTCTTACCCACCTAGCTTTCAGTAAATCATGAGTTTGGTTAGATTGGTTGTATTTCAAAATCAAGAAGAAAATTGGAGAATAAGGTTGGTTCCTTTGGATCACACCCTGGTGCACACAGACAGAAATCAAGTACGAAAACCAGCTATTAGCAAGTAGTGAAAACATAGGGATAAAAATTAGAGCTTTGAGACATCACAGGGACATTGTGCAAGGCCGAGTGGGCTGCAATCAGACAACAGGGTCTACTAGATGCTGCTGCACGCGTCCCTCCTCTACTCTCTGCTGAGTACAGTACTGGGGTCCTCAGTGAGGTCGAATCAGGGCTAATTGGACCTTTGAAACTACCTGAATGCTTGAAACTAGCCTGTCCCCACACAGCCTGAGTGGTCCCACATGGCCCAGCACACCCAGGACTGATGTGCTTGCCAACTCAAGGCCATGCTAATCTCACAATTCTGACAACCACAACAAAAAATAGATGTCCTCATCTGGTTCATTAGCTTGACACTTTTCAAACTTGTTTCAGAAGTGGTATCTTTATAATATAGGTAAAGTGAGGAAGTGCTCATTTAGTAATAAATCTTCTCAGTGGCACCACTGCGCTAGGTGCTAGGACAAACCAGAGATGACTCAGACACACACCGTGCACCCAGAGACTCCAGGCCCAGGCAAGTAATGGGACATACTCCCAAGTAATGATAATGTGTGGCAGGCAGTGGTAAATGCCATGAACGAGGCTCATATGACAAACAGCAGGGGCTCAGAGGAGTGGGGATTATTTCCAGCTGAGGGAATGGAGGAGGTGATATCAGTTATATTTGTAGTCAGTTTGGGAGGGCAGGACCGTGTCTGCAGATAGAAGGGTGGGGAGGACAAAAGGCATCCCGGGTGTCATTTTATCACTAGCTCCAGTGGAGGAGACGTGCTTATGTTGCAGAGGGAAGAGGGGCCAGTGAGATGGTGGCAGGAGTCAGGACTAGCCCCACAAGGGGTTCCACTGCAGAAATGGAGACAGCAGGGGTCTACCACACTTGCAAGAACATTGGTGAACAGGAGAAGGAAATGGGGAGGATGGGGTATAGGTGGACTCTGGCTGGAGGAAGAATTTTGTTTTTCTTTTAAAAGAGTTCTCACCATGTGTGTAGGCCAAATTCTTCCCAGTACTGATTTGTGAAGTCAGACAGCAAGCCCAGGGCAGGAAGCAGAGGCAGGCAGAGACAGCAAGCCCGCCGTGGGCTGGGCCTCACCTGTGCCAGGCAGCATCGGAAGAGGCAGGGAAACGCAGTTTACACGGCCATACTCTGCTGCTGGCCTCATGTCCTGGAAGGCACCCTGAGTTCCGCTCTGATAATGGGTGATAATGAGATGCAGTAGGGCCACCTGTGCAAGTTAGGAAAATGGGCTTTCAGGGACACTGGGGAGCTAGAGGAAGAGATGTCGTCCAGGGTTTACTGGGCACCTTCCCCCAGGTGAGGATGTGGTCTCACTGGTGCTGAGTCAGGCCAAATCCAGGAGAACCTGATGTTTGTAAACAGTCCCACACATGGAAGTGTATGGATTGTTAGTGACCTAAGTCCTTCCCTCGGACCTCTTCAAAGTCTCTCAACAGCATAGCCCCATATCATGGAGCCTGGGCTAGGACAGACAGGTCTGGTTCACAAACTGGCTCTGTCACTTTCCAGCCATGTGGCCCTTGGCAAGTCATTTGACCTCCCTGAGCTTCAGTTTCCTCATCTGTAAAGGGGAATGCTGTAATGGAACCAAGCTCAAAACGTCATTGTGAAATTCAATGGACCAGTAAGGAGCCAAACTTAGTGCCTGGCACGTGATAGGAACTCAGCAAATGTTAGCTGTTTTTATTTCTATTACGAGACTGAAGATTTGATCATGTTCTCTGCCTCTGCCACATGGGTGCTAAGACCTGCATGACTTATAAGGCCCCCGTAGAGGAGAGTGCTACTTGCCTAGCCCATATCCGTTCTGCCTTTCTTCTTAACTAATTGATCCTCCATTTTATCCAGCATAGCAGTGCACCTAGATTACACACACACATGCTGTAAGGAAAATGGAAAAATGGTCAGGCTCCCTCAGATGTTCAGAATCTTGCCGAGCATGACTTAGCCTGTCTGATGTAAATATGTTAGCTGCACACATGTGCCCAGGTGTTCCTGGGTTATCTGACTTAAGTATAAAGGACAATCAGCTCTGATCCACAGTGCCCCTGGGGATGCCCCTGGGAGGCCACTAGGGAGCCACTGCTGGATCTGCTGGCGACTGCTGGAGACCACTGTAAGCTGCTGCTGTTGCTGCTGAGGAGGCTGGGGGTTGAGCTCGTGTCTGCGTAAAGCATGTCAACCTTGCCAATGGCTCCCAGGATCTTTCCAATTACCTGGCTTGTGACCTACGTATGAGGGGTCTGTGACCCAGCCTGCATATGATGGGTCTGTGACTCAATCTGCATGGCACATGAAGGGTCTGTGATCCAGTCTGCACAGCAGGTTTGAAGGTTCTGTGATGCAGCCTGACAATGGGTTTGAAGGGTCTGTGAGCCCTAGCCCGACACACACACACACACACACATACACACACACCCCTATTTTCCCCAATGTCCCTTGTAGCCAAGGGTTTTTGTGTTCTGGCTAATGATGTAAGCACCCAGGGTGCCCTCTACAAAGCTCTTTAAGTGAGCCAGGCTCAGCAGCACATGCCATTTGTGCTTACCACTCTTCCTCCTTCTTCCTGCCTGGAATATAGACATGATGGCTGAAGCTTCAGCTGCCTGGTTAAACCATGTGGTGATCTTAAGGATGGAAGCTTTGGACTAAGGCTGGACAGCTAGACAAAGGGACAGAAGGATGGATGCTGGATCCCAGGTGATGATGGATCAGCATAATAGTCTCAGGCTACCTATCTCTCAGCTTCTCATTACATGATAAACGTAAGCACCTGCCCTTTTAAGTCACCATATCTTTGCTACTCTAAACTAATTGCAAATTGGAAATGATAAATTTCCCTTTGATTAAAAAATGTGATTAGAGGCTGGATTGATGGCAGAATCCCTGTGCAGGCAACTGGTTCCTTTCCTGCCTGGCTTCTCTCCTTTCTTCTCTCCCATGCTAGTAATACACACCTACAGGGGCCTGAATGGTGTCTCCTCCGCGGTATGTCCACGTTCTACTCCCTGAAACCTGTGAATGTTAGCTTGTTTGGGGAAAGGATCTTTGCAGATATAATTAAGTTAATAATCTTGAGATGAGATCATCCTGGATTATTTGGATGGGTCCTAAGTCCAATGACAAGTGTCCTTTACAAGAGAGGCACAGAGCAGAAGACAGAAGAGGAGGCAATGTGACCACAAGGCAGAGATTGGAGCGATGCAGCCACGAGTCAGCAGCTGACCTAAAAGCTGGAAGAGACAAAGATCGGATCCTCCCCTAGAGCCTCCTGAGGTAGTGTGGCCCTGCTGACACCTTAATTTCAGGCATCTGGCCTTTAGACCTGTGAGAGAACATATTTCTGTTGTTTTAAACCACCAGTTTGTAGTAATTTGTTACAGTAACCACAGGAACCTAACACATGCCCATCAGCTCTCTGCATCCCAGGCTTGCTTTGAGCAGGGATGGGGCCTTGGACACTTCGTGACTCCTCAGTAAATTCTTCTGGAGCCTGATGGATGCTTTCTCACGTCAGAAACTCATGGGCCGGGCTGCTCTCCCTTCCAGAGGAAGAAAGAAGCATGCCCATGACACTGACATTCCCTGCATATTCCCCTTCGCAGACTCTGTAAACAGCTGTATTCCAACGGCAGCTGCAACCCTACCAAACACAGCAGAGTAAAGCCATTTGTAACCATCTGGAGGACACAGCCAGATCCTCTTTGCTCTGAAATGTCTCTGAGTTTAGAAATCTAAACACATAGTCCAGTTTGTCAAACTTCCTAAAGGACTGGGATATATTATATGGTTGCATAATGCAGCTGAATGACTGCACCGCCTGCATCTCCCTCCACCCCATGCCGGGACCGTGTTAGGAGAGGAAGTGGCTGGAGAGGACGGAGCCGGAGGATGGGAAACAGAAAAGCCTGAATGAGCTTGAGAATCAAGAACCTTCCATCAGGCTGTGGGAAAAGTCTGTCACAATACCTCCGTCAGAGCTGGAAGTGACATAGTCGTTACGTGTTGGTGCTGGCCATGAATTTAAGTTCAGCTTCTTCCTCTAACCAGTTATGTATCTTTGACCAATCTGATATCCAAGGTTTGCTGTACTTAGTCAAAGAAAGGACATAGTAACTATACCTACCTCTTGGAGGTGCTGTGGGAATAAATGCATGGAAAGTCCTTTGGGTAGTACCTGTTACAAGGTAAGTACTTATTAATAGAAATAGCTAGTATTTACTTTGCAACAGAATCCATGCTAATAAAGGCACTACCCTTCTCTTCAGCCACAGAAGTCTATCAACAGTATATCCGTTTCCTGTGGACAAGTTATTCAACCATGAACTTTCAAGGACTAATCTTTGTGTGTTTTTTTTTTTTTTTCTTTTTGGTTTGTTTTTAAACAGAGCTGGCCAAGGCCTCATACCACAAAATTCCTCCATTCCCTTGCTGATGCCTACAATTCTACTGCTAAGGGCTTCACTCCTCTAGAATCTCGAGGGGTCAGCAAACTATCTGTAAAAGGCCAGAGAGTAAATATTCTAGGTTTTGTAGGATACTGGTGGTCTTGATCACATATTATTATTTTTAAAATTTTTAACAGCATTTTAAAAATATAAAAGACATTTTTAAGTTTAGAGGGCTATGCAGGCCATGGTTTGCCAACCCCTGTGGGTAAAGGTGTAAGAGACTCAGTTTTTCTGAGTAGATCACCACCTGCATAAAGGCGGCTTTGGGAGGTATCTGAGAGGGAAAGGGGATTTCCATCTTCTCTGTCTCTTGCTATCAGGACAGAAGGAGGTGGAAGTGATAGCCATGGAGGAAAGGACCCATTGAAGGGATTAAATTGCTGAAGGACATAAAATAGAGCTGGAAGTCTAAGTCAAAACCCCACGCTGTCCAATCCTGCCCGAGGCCAGCCTGTTTCAGAGTACTCAGCCATTAGTGGAGAACAGGCATGAACCAGACTAACATCTGGGCTTCAACATGGCTTTTATTCTGTGACCTAGAAATGCTGTCATTTTTCAGCAATCCAACCCAGCAAGACTGTCAGAAGTTAGAATGCTAAAATATGGTTTCATAAATAATTTATACCTGTTGATAGGTTCTCCTCATCCCATAACGTTTCATTCCGAGCTGCAAAAGACAGGGCTATAGTTTCACTCTGACAGCAACAAAGAAACCTCCTGGATGATAGAATGAGATCAGCAAATGCAAACCCCGTGGCCAGGAGACTCCCATCTGCACTTGGTAGAAAACTGCTTGAAGACACTAGCGACTGGGCTGGGATCTAACAGATTCAACTTCATAGAGGAGAGGAGGAGAGAGCGGAAGTTTGATAAAATTGATCCTGGAAGGAATGTATTTTCCTTGATCAAAAGAAAAAATGATGATCGATCAAGTTTTTCTTTATCCAAAATAGAAAAAAGAAAAAAATTACAAACATGCTTAATAATATTTGGACTGAAAATCCTTAATTGTTTCTACTGAGGCATATATCTCAAGGGGTCTTTGTTTCCCAATAAAAGTTCATTCTTTCCCTAAGATTTTTATACCCAATGTGTTAGTCAGGTTTCTCCAGAGAAACAGAACCAATAGGATGTGAATATGTACATATACTAGGATACATATATGTGTGTGTATATATATTACATATTACCGAGAGAGAGAAGAGAAGAGAAAATACTTATTTTAAGATTCACATAATTGTGCAGGACAAGTTCAAAATCTGCCGGGCAGTCCAGCAGGCTGGAAACCCAGGAAATATTTGATATTTCAAGGCCAAAGGGAGTCCTCAGTTAGACTTCTATCTTCCTTGGGGGACATCATCTTTCTTTTCCTAAAGCCTTCAGCTGATTAGATGAGGCCACCCATATTCTGAAGGACAATCTACTTTACTTAAAATCTGCTGATTTAAATGTTAATCTCATCTAAAAATACTTTCACAGCAACATCTAGACTGTTGTTTGGCCAGATAGCTGGGTACTATGGCCTAACCAAGTTGGCACATAAAATTAACCATCACACCCATCATTCTACTATTTTTCTTTGGGATGCCAAAGTTAGCCACAGGTACTAGATAATCAAGGGGAACAAGAATAGATTATCCAAAAAAGGCCTATTCCATCCATTAGAAATGCATTGACTGCAAGTGACATAAAATTGAAAGAATAATACTTAAAAGGAAGAGTTTAATTTTCTCTTATATCAAGAAGCCCAGAAATGCCTTGAGACCCATACTCTATCTTTTGCTTTTTGCCCTACTAAATGTGTTGGATTTTCCCCTCATGCTTATTCTCTCATAGTTTCACATCAGCTACAATAGCTCCAGATATCATGTGAACATTCAAGGCACAGAAAAACCAAGGTAGGAAGAAAGAGTGGTACCAGCTGTGGCTTTTTCCTTTCATCAGGAAAGCAAAGCTTCCCCCAGAAACCTCCCCAGCAGTCTTCCACTTATTTCACTGGTGGCACTGTCACATGGCCACCTTGAGCTACAAGGGAGGTTGGGAAAGCACGTCCTTTCCAGGGCTGACCACACTGATGTTCCAGATAGAACTAGGGTTCTGTTAGCAAGAAAAAAGGGGATATGATTATTGAGTGGGTAACTTATAGTGTCTGCCACAAGGACAGTCCACAATGATTTGTATCTGGATTTGAAAAGTGTCTTTTAATTATGCATTTAGTTGTTCATTCAGTAAGCACTTGCACCATCTATATGATAGGTTTGAGATACCACATTGAATAAGACAGTGTGCTCGCTCATAAGAAACTTAAGTCTGCAGCGGTGTTTTCCAAGAATAAACCACTTATGATGAGAGAAATGTGCGGAGAGGATCACCCAATTCACCTCTGAGGAAAAAGTGAGTGAGGCAACTGTGACAACTTCAAAGAGGAGGTGATGGTAGAAGAAAGTCTTAAAGGCCAACCAAGAGCTGGCCTAGGGGATGAGGAGGCAGAAGTGGAGCACAGTAGTGGCTGGAGGTGTGAGAGTGTGTGACATGAACAGGTCAGGGCCTCTCCAGGAAAACAGACTCCTCTTCAAGGATTTACAACACAGGAAATTTAACACAGGGGACCCACTATATGGTGGACAGAGATGCTGCAAGTTAAATATGGGGTGATGGAGGTAATGCAGAGATTCACATCAGCAGGAGGCCACTGCCTCTGCTAGAGGGAAAAAAGGGACCAGAAGCTTAACCCACAGTGGGCCTGTTTGGCAAGAGCTGGAGCTACAGAAAAGTGGCTCCACTGCTGCAGAAAGCGCCCAAAGCAGCAAGGAAAGAAATATCCTGGCTTCTTTGTTCTTTCTACCCTCCGTCATTTTGCCAGTGTCTCCCACTGGCCTAACCTAACCAGCTAGAAGTCTGAGACCCAGGAGCCTGTGCATGTGGCCTGCAACGGTCAGCCGTGGTGGATAAAAACAGAGCAGGGGAAGGGAGAGGATGGATTCAGGGCAAACAGGTCCAGGGTCAGTACTGCATCTTCAGGGAACTGTGAGTATGACTAATGTGCAGTGAAGACAGCCAGCACACGTAAGCATCTACTAAATGCCAGGAGTTATGCTGAGCATTTCATACGCATTAACCTATTTACTTAGTGTAGGTAAGGTACAAAATGAGGAGTGGGAGGAGATGCTGCTGCAATATGGAATTAAAAGCAAGGCTCACATCACAACGGGCTTATATGCCACGCCAACAGGTTTGAACTTTGTCCTGGAGACTGATGAAGCATTGGAAGGGGAAGAATTATACAGTCCAATTTGCATTTCTGAAAGATCATTCCATGACCATGTTTGAGTTCTGAGAATGGCTAATTCATCTAAGTAAGTAATGAAGACATGGCGATGCACTCGGGGTGTGACCAGCTTCCCTTCCCGCCTTCTCTGTTCCCCTCCTGGGAGCAGACAGCATCGCTTCTGAACACTTGTGTCATCTGTTGACATAACTAGGCTCTTCGTTTACTTTAGCTCAGCAAAACTGGAGTGGTAGACCTTTTTAAACAAAATATTTATTACTAATCTATACAATAGTTACAAAAGTTAATGTATTAGTATATTACTCACCTCATTAACACACATCCGGAGGTATCTATAGCCCAGCAATGTTTTAGAGATAGTCTTGCTCTATCTGCTAGTTCCTAAAAGCATATTATGGTCCTTTTGATTTAGTTTTCAACTTTTAAAAATAAATTTGTGTCATTTGTCATTGGGTTGTGGAGGTGGCAGTTGGAGACAGAACCTCAGATTAACTTGAAGTGTTGACACAATGTTATCACAGAGCCAAGACTTATGGCCCTAGAAAGAGACATTTAGAGTTCCTCTCTTCCAACAACCTCTTTCGCAGATGAGAAAAGTGAGCCCACACAGATGACGAGACTGGCCCAAGGGTTCGAAAGCAGGTATTACAGGTAGGACTACAACCTGGACTCCCAACAGTGCTTCTTTTACATTTGGCTTCATTGCCAAGGTGTTCAGAGCTAATAAAAATCTGTCATTTTCAGAAATATTGCTTAGGTGGTGAAAACTCATCTCACATAGCCATGAGCAGGAAAGGGAGTTTATTGGCTCCAGAAATAGTTTAGGAGGATACCAATTTCAGGCATAGGTCAGAGTAGGAACTCTCTGTTGTTGTCTGACTCAGCTGCTTTCTGTTTCTTGGGTTACTTTCTGGGCAGGTTTCATTCAGGCCCACTCTGTCCATGATGGGGCAAGCTGGCAAGCAAAAGCCCCAGGTTCATAGCTGCCCTTTAGGTATTTCTAGTGGACGTGCTATATCTCTTTTCCAATAACACCAAAGAAATTCTAGGAGTTGAATTTTTACTGGCTTAGTTTGGGTCATGTCCCCTTCTCAAGCCAATCACTGTAGCCAAGGTCAACAGACCACTCTGACTGGCCAGGTCTGGCTTGTATGTCTGTACCAGCGTCAGGAAGTGGGCTCAGCATCTCCATTGCCAAATTATATATTTGGAGAGTAAAAGCAGTAAGATTTCCGGATGGAAAATCAAAATTCCATCAACCCAAAAAGGTAGAATGGGTGCTGGGCAGGCACAAACAACTGAGATATATATTCCAGGCACTGAGATGTCAAATGACAGAGTGGATTTCTAAGGTTGGCGAGGTTTTCCTATTTACTACCATAATTATATATTTGGAGAGTAAAAGCAGTAAGATTTCCGGATGGAAAATCAAAATTCCATCGACCCAAAAAGGTAGAATGGGTGCTGGGCAGGCACAAACAACTGAGATATATTCCAGGCACTGAGATGTCAAATGACAGAGTGGATTTCTAAGGTTGGCGAGGTTTTCCTATTTACTACCATCCTGCTGTAGGAAATAATCCAGTTTAGGTAAAATGTGCTCCTCCTGTGCAAAGCACATGCCCACACTATGGAATTCAGAGAGTAAGTCTCCACCACCCCTAATACATGGATCACTTTTGCATCCTGAGCTGTTCTCTGGGAAACACTCTCTTAAGAGGTTCTTGCCTCGGCTCTGCTTTATAGGCAGTTCACTCCAGCAAGTTTAACAAACAGCATTTAGCATTAAGGTGCTCATGCGTGAGGAAGGAGTTTGAAGTAGGGTGAATTTGTCTGCTCAGAACTCCCCCAGAAGAAACAGGGGTCCATATGAATTGGAGCATTTAAATGAAGCATCCGCAGCATGCAGTGAGACATCATCGTGTATTTGGAGGCTTTTCTGGACTTAAAACAGATTAGCAAAAGCAAGTCACCTTTAGTAAGCAAAAATACAGGAGATTTCATTCCGTTGTAATTTAAGTCTCGCTATTTCTATTCACTGCCTCTGTTCCTTTAGTGCAAATATGTATCAAGAATAGCCACGGAGGTGTGGCGAAACATTGTTCAGTTTTGTTTAAAAGCCACCATACCCTCCTAGAGAGCAGAGATAAACGGAGAACTTTGTAAGCATGATTACAAAGGCAGAAACTATTTTTTTAATCTGAAATTTTAAAAAATAGTATATGGCAAAAATACTATTAAAAAGTTAAAGGGAAGATGACAGACTGAAGAAATAGATAACTTGTATTCAAAGTTGATAAAGAATATCTTTTATACATAAAGGGTTCTTATGAGAAAAAGATGAATACCACGATAGAAAAATGGGCTAAGGATATAAACAATAGAAAGTTAACAAAGAAAAACAAATGAGCAATACACATATGAAAAACCATTTGATCTCATTAGTAATTAAAGAAATGCAAATTAAAACAACGTGAAACACCACTATTGAAAAAATCAGAGTAGCAAAAGAAAGATTCGCCATACCCAGCATTAGCCACAGAGGTAACAGGCGAGAGTATAGGCTGATAAAACTCAGATCGGGGGAGGTGTTGGGAGGGTTGCAATTTGACAACGACTATTCTAAGAAGACACAAAACATGCCTATCTCTGACTCAATATCTCTAGGAATTTATTCTAAGGAAAAAAGTTAGGAAAGATTTAGCTACAAATTGTTTATGATAATAAAATACTGGAAACAACCAAGCTACCTAATACAGGGGAATTAGTTTCATATATTATGACATGTTTTATTTATTACATCCATTGGTAAATGGGAAAAAACATAAATTATAAAATAGAACTTAGTGTGATCTTCCATTTTGTTTTATACATAAAGGTTTTGAAGAATGTTTAAGAAATATTAACAGTGATTTTCTGTTTGGCCCATTTGTACTTTCTAATTTATCTGAAATGAACATAAATGGAAATTATAACATTAAAAAAGACGAACAGACTAAGGAATGGTACGCTGCCTAGTGTAACAGGGGCTTTCCCCTGGCATCCCTCTCTCCCTCTTCTGGGGTTGGGACGAGTACTTCTGCCTCCTTACTGGGGTGTTCCTACAAATCCCTCGGGAACACAGAACTGAAACACCCATTTGCCCTGTGCAGAGAAGTTCCTGATTTCACGGGCCGTGTCTGTACCTGGCTTCCCCGGGTTTGAGAGAATCCCTGATGCAGAGATAAGCAAGATGGCACAAAACAGGAGGCTTTCATCTGACGCCTAGACAAAGGATTCCCAGGCTTGGCTAAGGCTTGCTCACCGTGCTCTTGCTGAGATGGAGAAGGCCTTTTCACATACACTTGGGCAAGTTTTTCACTTATCTTTGCACACAGATATTTATTAGCTTTCATGAAAGAAGAAAAATGGAAGGAAAGACAGAAATTTAGTCAGCCCAGTTTATCCCCAGATCCCATCTTTGTATGTTTTAAATCTGCTACTTCGTATCTCCTTCTAGATTCTAAAACTTCGTGATAAGATTCCCTCTTTGTATCTGTGTGCTTTTTCAGAGGAAGAGGCTCGGAGCTGGTCAAAGCCCTTTCATGTCTGACTGATAAAGCTCTGTGTTTATTTACATTCAATCACATTGGATCCATTTCAGCCATTACATATTATACCCCTGCCGCCTGCTGATCCACTGATGTTCTCTTTCCACCTCCCCTTAGGACCACTCCTGGACTTCTGAGGAATTTAAGAGACATGAATCAGAGCTCTGGGATAGAATATTAGAAGAAAATATTTCTAAGGATCAGGAGTATATGGAATTGACATATTTTCAAATGCTCCTGGCCACACCCACCCCCTCAACCCTCCCTCCAGCCTCATCTCATCGCATTTGATTTCATTTTGCTTTGTTTCATTTTTCCAACCTAGACCCTTCATTTTTCTAATCATGTCTCATCTGGATGGAATTGTAGTGTTAGCCTCTCCCACCTGATGGATAATTTCCTGCATTGCACGTTGCAAGAAAATCTGGTGAACACTCTTTCCTCCCGCTGAGCCAAAACGTTTCATAATTCTTCAGTCCTTCATGAGAGGATCCAGCTCAGAAGCTGCAATGACTCAGAAGAGGATGAATGTTTCCTTTGGTCTTTTTTTTTTTTTTTTTTTCTTTCAGTTTCTAAGCATAAGTCTTGAGCTTTGTCTGTGACTGTTAGGTCTTGCTGAATTCTGCTTCAGAAGTCAGGGGACTACGTCTTCTAGCCATCCACCTCTTGGGTGATTTCTCAGTGTCTCCAAAAAGGTCATGGGGAGCCAATGTACTTTGTTTCCCCATCTGTTTACAATAAGACCTTACAGAGCCCTATCAGGTTGGATGAGTCTAGTTTATGGAGTGCTCAGAAATCCTTGAAGGACATTCATCCCCCCAAAAGTCTTTTCATAGTTAGCAGACCAGCAGCTAGAAAAGCAGATATGCTACTTAACGGGGTGATTAGTTCCTCTCCTAGATCTAAAGTCAGTTTTGTAAAAGATTTATTACCCCATTCCTAGCTTCTCTCTGGGTTCCCATATGTATTAAAATCTTTGCTTCTAATGCTAAAGAAATATGAGTAGTGTTTTTTTACCTTGGAAAAAATTGGACACATTTTAGGAGTAGGGAAAAAAGACATCAAAACTCCATAAGGAACTTTTGGGGGTGACTTTTCTTGATTGTGGTGATGGTTTCACAGTTGTATACATATATCAAAACAATGTAAAACTGGAAGTTGACACTTTATATTGGTACAGTTGATTGTATGCCAGTTATACCTCAATAAAGCTGTTAAAACAAAACAAAAACCTATACCCAACATTTCTCATTTTTGGTCCAAGAGTCCTCTCTACTGCCTTACATTATTACGAATAAATAGGCGTTTCAGTGTTTAAGTTTAAAAAAAAAAACACTTTAAAAGGAAATAATTTTGGCTTAGGCATAATTTGTAAAGTGTCCTAGGGTCTTGTTTTATACAATTATTTTGCCTACTTTGCCTACTTTCACAATCTAAGAACTTAAATTGAGATTCTCCTTCTGGGAAAAAAGTTGTTTTTTGTTTTTGTTTTTGTTTTTAATCGATTGTACATATTTGTGGGCAAGAGCTGACCATCAGCCCCTGTGCCCAAGGTGTGGTGAGGAAATCAGTGCTATCAGCGTGTCCACCACCTCAAATTGCAGAAAAGGGATTTAAGGGTAATTTGCCATCAAAAAGAAGACAAAGTGATAAAATTCTACCAGCAGTTATTTAAGAAAAAGCTGTATGCATAAGGCAGCTGTGAGTCCACTCTTAACCTTTAAAATTTTAAGGATTAGCTTGGTACCATTTTATTTATTATTATATGGATAACTTGTCACTGGTTCTCCTGGCCTGTGATGTAGGCAGTATTTATTGGTCAATTTTAAGGTTAAAATTTCAAACAGGGTTCTGTGGATCATAACAGAGAGTGTGAAGTGAGAAAAGGTAAGAGTCAACTATCATTTAAATAAATAGTGAGAAATTGCCTTTTCTCTTTCACTACCAAAAGCACACTAACTTTGCTAATTAACTTAGGTCAAATGTTACAACTATTTGTAGATGGTAAACAGACCAACAGGGCACTTGTAGTGACTGAATATTCGAGGGTAACACTGGATGACACTGGCTGGGAAGGGAATCACTAGCAGGGTTGTGGTCTACCACAAGATCTCGGTTCTCTCTTTCCATGGTGAGGGCCCAGGAACGGAGCCAGGAGTTGTAAAGCAAATACATTTTCCACTGTCTAATGGCCAGGCTTGTTTGTTTACAATATGCTTGGTGCTGTATATGTATTATTTTTACCTAAACCTCATACTCTGAAATAGGTATATCATTTCCATTCTGCAGAGGAACAACCTGAGGATATGATGGAGCTCTCAAGATCATGTAATACTAATACTGACGACGATTCCTATTTAGCATTTACTATGTGCCAGGGACTATACCAACTGCTTTACATATATCAACACATTTATCCTCCCAATAACCCTACCAGATATGGAATATCCTTATCCCATTAAAGACAAGGAAACTAAGAGGAGGAATAGTACCTTGTTCAAGGTCACACACTTAATAAGTGGTAGAATCTGTGCTTCACTAAACGTAACATTGTGCATCTTTCTAGAATATCGTAGGCACTCAATAAGTATATATGTATGTGTGTGAGAGGGTTTTCTGTGTGTGTAATTGGGAGAGTAGGCTCTGGTAACATAAAGTTTTAGTTAGAAAAAACTAAAATCCACTATTTAGCTCAAATGATTCAGACTAGATTAGAGTTGACCCTGACGTGGGGCTTATTCCATAGCAAGGGTCACGGTATACCCCATGTGACACCAGCCAGTTTCCACTTACAGTTTCCAATTCTCTTTGGGGAGCTATGCCTATTCCCAGTGCCTGTTGTTCTAGAAGGGCTGTTAATCACAGTGCTCTCCCCTCAGCTACAGTAGTGAGCATGTGTTCTATGCCAGCCCATCTGGAACCTCCACGGTGGCCACAGTGTTTGGCCAGAATGAAGCATTTGTACAACAAGAACCAATTAGGATCCTTCCTCAGAATTATTATTATGCTCAGAGAGAAACCTTCTCTGTTTTCTCTGGAAACCTTTATTAGGAATGATAATGCTTGAAGCTGTTTGAGGCCACATTTGTCTTCACCCTGCCCCTGCCCATGACAGAGGTTCAACCATAATGGGAGAAACTGAGGCCCAAATAACAGAGAAGCAGAGAGATGTGATTGGGACAGAGAAGGAGAGAGGGAGAGAGGGAGAAAATGACATCATTTGAGTCTTAGGGGTTTCTCAGGCCTGTTCAACCCAGAATTTCCTGTGAACCATTATATTTCCTTCATTACTTGACAGGTTTTATTTGCATTTCTTTCATTTGTTACCTTAAAAGTACTGACACATACAAGGATTTTTTTTTCTTTTTCTTAAATTATTAAAATCATATCCCCTCCAAATTTACTTTTAAATTTACTTTTAATAATAATAAGCATTGTACACGTAAGACTATGAAAGAAAGTGTTTGTGATTCTTTAAATACTCATAGCAAGGATATTCAATTTACTTTTAGGTGAGTCTTAACGTGGAGATGTAATATTATTGGGGAGAAAAATAGGAATTAAAAGATCGGTATTATCCTCTCTACATAATCAAAACATAACCAAATGAGCAGAGACATGAGTTGGAGATAACTAGTGAAATCCATCGAATCTTTTCTCTTCTATAAAATGGGGACGATAATGTTTCCATCAGAGGATTATTGTGAGAGTAAAGGAGATAACACATGTACAGCTCTCAGCATGGTGCCAGGCACATAGAACATGCTCAATAAATGTCAGTGATTATCCAGAGAGAGAAGCATCCCGGCTGTGGGTAGAACATTGAGAAACCAGCCAGGAGCCCGGAGGCTGAGCCTGCTTCCCTAGATATTGAGTGACCTTGACCAAGCGCACCTCAATTTTCTTCACCTGATAAACGGCAGTACTAATGACCCTCATGCCTTGTTCCCAGTGGTGGCCAACCTGAGGTGGGTGTTTTGAGATAAAATGAGGTAGTAGAAATAAACGAGGTTTGAAAAGAGTAAATGGATTTTTACAAATAATCAGTACTCTCAGGGGAAAATAGTTTATTCATTCAACAAATATTTACCAAGTGCCTACCAGGTGCAAGAACCAAAATACAGTCTGATCTTCAAGCAGCCGGTAAAATCTGCTCTGTGATGGAAGAAATTCAGAAGAAAGCATGAAGGCCAGTTAAAACCAAGGAAAATGTCAGAAATGCGAGATGAGGGAAAGGTCAGCCCCAGCTTCCTCACATTTTTGCCACAGGCTAACTCCACAAGGTCTTCCTGAGCCTTCCTCAGGGTGGCCAGCCCAGAGCCTGCTGTGATGTGGTCTGTCCTTCAAGCAGCCCCAATGGAAGTCAAGTCAGGCACATGCTCCGAAACAATCTGGAAGAGAAGCCACTGCCACATATCATTTCTATGGCTCTGATTTAATGCAAGCTGCTTTCCAAGGAGAACTTTTTTGGAAAAGATCTAAAATCATTGTCCCAGTAAATTTGGGATTTGGGCCACATTTGTTCCCCAGACCTGCCGCTTTATTCCAAGTTCTCTCTAGATTTTCGACAGCACTCTGGCTTCAGTTAAAGGGTGGAAGGTACCACTCTGTGGCTCTTATGGTTTCTGATCACAACGTCAGTATCTGATTCCTCTAATTTTGCTCCGTTTGCTACTCTCCGCTTTTGTCCATTTTCCACATAAACAAGGTCTTTGGGGGGAACAGGGCCAGGTGGTGTGTGAGCCATGGCCTCTTGAACACTTTTGTCCAAGGAGTTTAATGAAGGCTTTTGGGGTCTTATAAAACCAAGTGAGAAACAACAGCTGTTCATCCGCTCTGAGCCTCCATTAATAATGAGATGTGCATTTGTCATAAATTTAAATACACTCTAAAATGGGAAAATTGGAAAGAGGGCCCTGAGAGAGGCTTGTCAGCAGGGGGAAAGGGCAAAGGTACAGATTGTTGGTTATCCTGGGGCCAACAGACAGGTGTAATGTGAACACTGCTTTAGGAATAGGTCTCCATGCCCCAAACCTGTAAGAACGTGGGGTCTGTTAAGTTCTCATCTGCTACACATCTGGGCTCCTAGATAGGCTCTTGGCCCAGCAAAGCCTGTCTTCTTTGTACAGCTGACTTTTCTTAAACACGCATTCCAGAATTTGCACTTCCAATGGTGGTTGCCCTCCTCAGAGTCAGCACCCTGGAATGCCACCCTTGGAAACAGGCCTGCAAGCGCAGATGAAGTCTTGTGAGCTTTCTTAATGGTAACAAGTCAAACTTTGACTTAGATTTTGAGAAAGATATTTACATGTAATAAATGAAGCATGTGATCCACTCACATGGTTTGGGGTGAAAAACAAGGCATAAGCTCCTATAAAGTAACAGCTAATGTTTACTGAGGCAGGCCAGGTACTGTTCTAAGTGTTCTGGATAGATTATTTTATTTAATTTTCAAAATGATCCCATGGGTTAGTTACTAGCACCTCCATTTTACAGAGCAGGAAATTGAGGTACAGAGGAGTTAAATGAAGTGCCCATGTTACATGGCTACCAAGTGGTCTGATTCCAGAAGGCTTGCTTTTAACCATCCACTACATTTTCTCCCCAACTTACTTGAGTAGCTTATAAATTGCTGAATTGAGGGGTTACCAAAGAGTCCTCCTGACTCAATTTCTTATTTTTCCACAGGTCCATAGGAGTTGCTCCTCAGGCATTTTGTTTGACAAAGGCTCCTGTTAAAATGCATATGTTATTTTGGAAAGTATTTATTCAAATATGTTCAATAAGTTAAAAAGTCTCAGAAAGCAGTGAGATGAGAACATGGAAAATGGGACCAATGGATTTTGATGAGGCAAAAAGTAGTGAAAGACTCTAATTCTAGAATTCCATGGAATGATGATAATAGTGTAGGTTCCTCATTTGTTAATTCGTCCATCCATCCATCCATCCATCCATCCATCCATCCTTCCATCCATCTATTCATCCATTCTTTCATTCATTTAATAGATACATATTGAAGGCTTATGATATTCCAGGTATTTCCATCCATCCATTCATCCATTCTTTCATTCATTTAATAGATACATATTGAAGGCTTATGATATTCCAGGTATCATGCCAAAAGCTGAGATTCAGTGTTGAGCAAAAACAGATCAAGCCTCTCTGAGAGTTTAGAGTCTAGTCAGGGAGAAGTAAAATTTGAACTGTGGCAAGATCTGGGAAAGAAAAATACAAGGTGCTATGAGAACAGATAACAGGGGGCTGGAATGGGATGACCTAAGGGCATTGGGTGTTTGAGAGGGGGAGAAAGAGATGCTAAAAACGAGTCAGGGACAGAGCTCAGCAAGGTAGATGGTGCTGAATGCCAAACAAAATCCAATCGGATCCTCTACTGCTTTAGCCTGGTGAAGTAAGTTATACTTAGCCAGCGTGCTACTATTTAGAGGTGAAGAAATAATTACTTTAAACATGCACTCAGCCTTGACTCTTTTCCTCATTAAATTTACTGCTACCCCCCACTTCAACTATCTCAACTATAGCTGCCTCATGGATAAAATGGTAAGGTCAGACAAACATTGTTTCTAGGCTCCCTCGAGGGTCTGCGTGTTGCTATGACCTGAGGTTTACCTTCACTTTTCCTGAGTGACTCGGCAGTACCTGAACGACATCTACCGGGAAGCATTGTGGCAAAAGCATTTTGTTTTAGGGAGTCTAAGCTGGGATAGGGAGGGCAGAGAGAGCTTTCTTCCCCCTGCTTTTGGAGGGAGGAAAACCAGGCAAAAAGTCTCAATACTTTATATACTATCATCTGATAACTGGGCTCACTTAACAGGGGCCAGATCAATTCATTTTGGAAACATTCCAGAAGACAGGCTTTGCTTGCCAATTTCATAATACAAAGAAGAGTACAATCCAAACTACTGCTGAGAATATACTTTTCAAGCAGCCATTAATTATTAATAATGTTAATAATAATAACAGTTAACATTCATTGAGCATTTGCTATGTGCTAATTGCTTCAAATCCACTTTCTCATTTACTTTTCAAACTAACTCTAAGAAATACATACTGTGCTGTTATTATTCCCATTTTACAGATGAGAAAACAGAGATCTAGAGATGTCACATGACTTGCTCAACGTCTCACCACTGTAACTGATGCAACCAAGACTGGAGTTGAAATCCGACTGATCACACAGCACATTAAACACTACTCTTAAAGCTCTTAAACAATACTCTCTACTCCCACCATAGTAAAGGATATTGATACATAAATAATTACTAACCTGTCACTCTTTCACTAAGAAAGGTAGGGCCCTAGAGACAGTAAGCCCAACATTGCTAGATTTTTTAAACGAGTAAAATTTTAAAAACATGGGAATCTGACAAAAGGTTGTCAAGTTTTAACTTTGCTAAACAGCTTTTTAAAAATGTATTTCACCATCATTTTATTAAAGAAGTAGGAATAAATAATATCAGAATTTTTTTTTTTTTGTCCTTTTTGTGACCGGCTGCACCGCGCTCAGCCAGTGAGCGCACCGGCCATCCCTATATAGGATCTGAATCCGCGGCGGGAGCGCTGCTGCGCTCCCAGCACCGCACTCTCCCGAGTGCGCCATGGGCTCGGCCCTCAGAATTTAAAAACTAAATAAATTTAGGCCTATAAACAAATCACTACATTGCTCTTGTTTTTCTGATTTTGCTTCAAAACAGGGCCCCAAACCACTGATTGGCACTAATGCAAGAACTGATATCTGGGAGCATCTATCCTTTGGCCTTTTATTAGCAACACCTTAATTTTGAATATGGCTGGGAAAAATAGGGTGGTATTTATTATACCCTTTTATAACTCAGACTTTCTACTAACATCATCTGGTTTCTATTCTCCCCTACCACACAATTCATCTGAATATTTGAGGTTTCCCTATTGTCTCCAGTAAGGTTCTTGGAGACAAAGTCAAATCAAGGGCAAGTCTTACAGGTCAGAAGTTTTCTGTTTTGAGCCATATGAATGTGCCTCTAAATAATTTTTACAAATTAAAATTACAGTGTTACTGAAGCTATTGAGTGTTTAAACAAAATAGTGAATAGGTCTTGGGCCAAAACCAAAGAACGTATTTTAAAGATAACCAGTGACTTAAAAGTGGTAATCCATCACAGTGCAAGTGGGTGGAGACAATTTTTACAAATTAAAATTACAGTGTTACTGAAGCTATTGAGTGTTTAAACAAAATAGTGAATAGGTCTTGGGCCAAAACCAAAGAATGTATTTTAAAGATAACCAGTGACTTAAAAGTGGTAATCCATCACAGTGCAAGTGGGTGGAGAATTAACTTCAGCCATGAGGTGCAGGCATGGCTCTGATCAATGCTGGGGTGGGTCTGATTTGTTTGGGGCCAGCGACCTTCCCTGCTGCAGTATTTTTTCAGACCTTTTTTGACCATTTGACATTGCCCAGTTCTTCTTAGTTTATGAGTTGCAGGTTATCTTTAGGGCAACATCTCCTTTTCTGAGGGTGTATATGAAAATTCACTCAGGTGAGCTGTGTGCTATGACCTTACTTCATTATCTGTTTCTTTGACATTTGGGGGACAATCTCTTACAAGTGTATAAAATGTCTTAACATCTTCCTTTTTAAGTAAAGCAAAGCACACTGTGAGGAAATACTACATTGGTGAAATCTTTTAACATTAAAAATAAATTGCTGCTCTTGATACACTTATAAGATGTGAGTTCTTAAACCACATCTTAAAACCAAGTCTCTGTATCTTCAGGTCACCCAGATAATTTGGACAGTGTAGACCATCATTTCAATTTCTCAGGATTTTGACCACTCATCTCCCGCTCAGTTTTCAGAGTGATTCAAAAGACAAATAAAAATAGAAATAAGGGCTTTGAGGATTTTTTAAAACTTAAATTAAATTTACTTATTTTTTAATTGAAACATTGATTGTACATATTTAGGGTGTATGGAATTATATTTCAGTACGTGTATACAATGTGTAATGATCAAGTCAGGGTAGTCAGCAAATTCATCATTGCAAAATTTATCATTTCTTTGTGATGGAACATTTGAGCTCTTCTAGCTATTTGAAAACATACAATAAATTATTGTTAATTAGAGATGCCTAGGGCCTTTGAGGTTTTTAGTGCAATTTTCCACCAAACCTAGTGGCTCTGGACTTCTGAAAATAGATATATCTGAATCCCCAGATGGGTTCTACCACTTACATTTCTATAACCTTGAGCAACTTAACCTCCCTAAGCCTCAGTTTCCAAATGTGTAAAAAGGGATGAAGCAAGACACTATATGTAAAGTTCTTAGCACTGTATCTAGTGATAATAAGTTCAAAAAACATGGCAGAGACCATTCGAGCTCACCAAATATTCTGTGTGCTCCCCTACACTTCCCAGCTTCCCTCGGTGTTAGTTGGAACCAGTGGACAGTGAGCATACGTGGCACATCTGGGCTGAGGGAGTTAAAAGCTGGTGTGTATCTTTCCTCTCTCTCTCCACCTGCCGTTGTGACCTTGAAAGCCCCAGGCTCAGATGGCAGCATTGCAGGATGGAGGGATTCCAGATTCCTGAGTCACTGCTTAGAGGACAACTGCTGAACCACGTCAAAGTTTGTGTAAAGGCACATCAAACTTTTCCGTGTAAAGGCAGTGAGGTTTTGAGGATCGCCAGTTGTGGTAGCTCACATTAATTATACTAATACATCTATACATATATTGCTTTCATTCAAATCTTCAAACCACATTTCTTCTACCAGGAGCCCATTTTCATGGTGTTGACTCAGTTTCTCTGGGCAGGAAATTCAGAGAAGTCTTTCTAGCTCATGCATTATTTGTCTCCTCCTGACCTGTAAGAGGAGAAGCCTGTTTTAAGGGTATGACTTCCAACCAGCCAGTCACCGTGTCATTGCGAAGAACCTGATGGCTATGAGTTTGCTTTGTGGCCTGCCAAGATTTCCAAATTCTCTTCTCAGATTATTTCTACTCACTGAAAGCATAGATAACTTTCCACAGTCAAATGTAGCACTCTTAAGCTTCAAGAGCAAATTTAAAACCTGAATGAAAACCAGGTGTATTAGTGTCCTAGGGTTGCCATAACAAAGTACCATAGATTGAGGGGCTTAAACAACAGAAATTTACTTTCTCACAGTTCTGGAGGCTAGAAGTCCAAGGTCAAAGTGTCAGAAGGGCTGGTTTATTTTGAGGGCTCTCTCCTTGGCTTGTATGAGGGTACTTTAAAAAGTTCGTGGGAAAAATGGAAGTAAAAGATAATACAGATCTTTCCGTGAGCTTTCTGAAGCCCCTCATAGATGGCCATCATTTCCCTGTGTACTCAACATGGTCTTTCTTTTATGCTTGTCTATGTCCAAATTTCCTGTTCTTATAATGACTCCAGTGTATTGGATTAGGGCCCCCCCTCATGACCTCATTTTACCTTAATTACCTCTGTAAAGACCCTCTCTCCAAATACAGTCTCATTTTGAGGTAGTGGGGTTTAGGACTTCAACATATAAATTGTGGAGGGACACAATTCAGCCCATAACAGTGGGCAACCCAGAGTTCAGTGAGGAGTGAAGCCCAAACATGGGAGTTGCTGGGCTTTGGGCTGTCTGTGTGAATCTGAGACAGGCACAGTGAGGGAATCAGTGTGGCCCAACGGCCACGCTCTTGGAACCAATTACAAGGCAGTAGCAGCCATTCAATCTGCAGGGTTTTTAATTTAACTAATTCGAATGATTTCAAGATTGGTCATTGAGGTATCGAGAGCCAGTTAGAAGGGTACAGTGTTTAAAAAGTCATTTAAGATAGAAATATGAGTGGGTTTTCCAATGATTTCCCTTCCTCAAGTTAGTAAACAATAGCAGAAAATGTAAAAGCAAAAGAATATTCAGTTCGCAATTTGCTCTTTAACTTCCATGGTTTTGTTTAGTTTGTGTTTATCAGTCAGCTGGAACTGGAAAACTGGATCAGCCTATTTACTGATTTAGTATGAGCGGTTGGGTGACGTGCCTCACTCAGAGTGTGCTTCCAGCCCTAATGAGGAACAACTACATCCAAGTAAATAAAGCTTGGGCCATAATCTTTTCCACTTAGATGAAAATATTTCCTTTTGAAATTGGTTTTGCTGCACTTTTTGAACTTGTAAAAGACCAATTTGGGGTTTCATATATCCTTTAGGGTCATTTCACTGTTTCAAAACTCATGCATATGTGTAAAAACATAAAAGGAAGTTAAATCAAGGCTCTTGCAGCAGGGAGATGTGATTAATTGCTGGCCTTTTTAAGATATGTCCCTATACAAAGCTGAGTCATAAATTAATAATGCCTCAGACTGTGAGTTAACAAAGACAGCTTGCCTAAGAGGCAGATGATAAGTTGTAACGGCCTTTGCAGGCAAAATGTCTCAGACAGCCCTTGGGAGGTAAAACAATTGGGAATAACAACCACCGTGACAGCCCTTGCTTATTACTATAAGAAATTCAACAAATCAGTCTCAGATCCTGGAGCTAATTCCTGTTTAGATTAGAAAGAAGACTGTTTCTTTTGAGCTGCACAGAGTTTGGGCAGAGACGGGGAGCTGTTTTGTGGTGGTGTTGGGGAGGGGGTGAGCAGGGCTTCTACAAAGCCTAAGTGATCTGGGCAACATCCTAAGGATTTGCTGATGGCCCAGTAGTCTCCACTACGGAACACAAAGCAGGGTCAGGGGCTGGCAGACCAGGGCATGGGTCACGCTGCTGCAGTCTGCTGGCCAGTGTCCATGGGGGAGTGCTTGGGCGCTGCCTCCTGGGAGTCTGCAGGGCAGCCTAGGCCCGACCCTGCTGACCCACTGCCTGGGAGCGTCACTCTACGCCCAAGCTCCCCCCAGCAGCCTTGCCCTGGTCAAGCAGGCTCTGCTATGAGGCTGGTCAGTGAAGGTGCTGAGAGTCTGTGGTTAATCCAGAAGAGACCTCAGGGATTCGCATTTCACTCGTGGAATCTGCCTGTTTTCCCTCACACGCAC